>NC_051321.1:49846886-50149916 GCF_015220235.1 Choloepus didactylus
TGCCGAACTGCCTGGATATTGATAAAGTCAAAGCAAAGAACAATTCCCTCACCACAAGGATCTCTCATTTTTCCCTTTTATATCCATATCTACTTCTCTCCCATTCTCACCCTTTCCTTAACTCTTGGCAATCAATCATCTGTTCTCCATATCTGTAATTTTGTCATTTCAAGGATGTAATATAAATGGAATTGTATGGTATGTAACCTTTTGGCATTGGCTTTTTTCACTTAGCATAATGAAGTCCTAAATGTATAAAGTAAAAATTCAACCTCAAAGTATTATTGGAGGGAGACAGCAAAGTTTGTTGAATTATAGAAAAAAGGATGTTTGTATCAGTGTTTTTAAAAATACTGAAATATAATTAGGGGATCATTTAAAGATTTAATATTAAATGGCTAGTATTTATTGAAATATATGTCTTATGTGATATTCCTCATAATAATTTAATGAGGTAGATGCTATTATTATGCCTATTTTATAGAGGAGAAACCAATGCTTAGAAAATAAGCAATTTGCCCATGGTTATATAACTAAAAGGCTTGGCTTAAAGCTTATTTATAATTGGATTACTGATTCAATTCAATACAAAGCTAACATGTCAGCAATATTTTACAAAAAGTGTACTATCACATATTGTATGTTGTATGATGCTATTATAAATATAACATTCTTTCTGGCTACCTACAAATACATCAATCTACCTCTTTACCTATATATTCATTCTTCTGTCCATCTGGGAATACTTCAAAATATTAATCATCTCTCCTTCCTCCTGGATACTGAGGTAAGATGTATGATAAACATCACTTCCTTTTCTATATGTTTATTTATGGCCTGGATTCTTGTAAAAATAAATTAACTAAAACAAACAAAAAAACATGTTCCCAGTTGTAGAAAAGTAAAAGAATGCTAGAATATTTTATGGAGAATAAGATATTCAGGGAATGAAAAATAAATTCGCTTTAAACAATTTTTGCAGGTAATCTTTAAATATATGTATATGTATATGCACGCACACACACACACACACATGTGCCTTTTATGAAACCAAAATGACAAATTAGATATTATGTAATATAAGTCATCTGGAGAAAGGATAACAGATTTATACTTCATAAAACTTAAAACACCTCTATTTTTTCCCCTTCACACATATCTTTAACCTCAGAGAGTTTTGTGTCACATTTATAAGACTAATATTGTATGGATGAAAGTTTCATGCTTTCCTCTCAGGCAGTGTTTTCTCAAAATAAATTTACTTTGGAGTCCTAGTGAATTTTTGAGTTTAAAAGAGTATTAGCATTTATAATACATTTCTATGCAAAAATGAGCTCTCTATTCTCTTAAACATCTAAGCTTATTTCCTATTTCCTCAGATTTCATAACCCCATGCCTACATATACATTTTCATATCCAGAATTAAAATATGTCAATCATTCTTCAGTCAAATTAGAACATATCTTAGAACTAGACCCTAGCCAGATTAATGTTGACAAGCTGTTTTTCAGGCTAGGGGTGGGGCAAAGAAAAAGCTAATCTTATAGGGAAGAAGAGAAAAACTAGAGCATACTAAACCATATGGAAGAAAACATAGAGAATATGTGCTGTGTATTCAATCCTCTATTTATTCTCAATTGACTTTTCATCAAATTAAATCACTAGAAAATTCTGTAATTAATCTGCTTACCTTAGGCTGATCCTTGACCCTTCAACTGGTTAAAAATATCTAGTTATAGCCTCATCTATTATAAATATTTGTTTAAGAAAACAGCTATATGAAAAAGTTTCTACATCTTTTATAAAATCATAATGGAGCATTTTGTCTAGTTCATTCTTGTTTTGGGGGCGATTCTTGTTTTGGGGGTTCTTTGTGTGCCAGTCAACTGTTGTCACAAGTATATGACATAAACATCCCCAATCTCAGTGGCAATCAACAGAAAGCTTTTATTATGCTCACAGTTCTGAGGGTTCACTGAGCCTTCTTTGTTCTGTAATTCCTATTCTTGTGAGACCATTAGGCTTGTGGGTAAGAAGGAGGAGAACAGAAATACATGATGCCTTTTATTGCCTAGGCTCAGAAATTATATGGCTCTGTGTACCGGCTTGTATATACTATGTACCCCAGAAAAAAAGCCACGTTCTTTGATGTAATCTTTTGTGGGCAGACTTATCAGTGTTGATTAGATTGTAATTCTTTGAGTGTTTCCGTGGAGATGTGCCCCACTCAACTGTGGATGATGACTCTGACTGGATAATTTCCATGGAGGTGTTACCCCACCCATTCAGGGTGGGTCTAAATTAAATCACTGGAGCCATATAATTGAGCTGACAAACAGAAGGAACACTGCGCGGCTGAGAGTGACATTTTGAAGAGGAGCTACAGCCAAGAAGGACACTTTGAAGAATGCACTGGAACTGAGAGAGGAGCTTCAGCTTACAGAGACATTTTGGAGATGGCCTTTGAAAGCAGACTTTTACTCCAGAGAAGCTAAGAGAGGACAAATTCCCCAAGAGCAACTAAGAGTGACATTTTTGAGGAGCTGAAGCCTAGAGAGGAACATCCTGGGAGAAAGCCATTTTGAAACCAGAACTTGGAGCAGACACCAGTCACATGCCTTCCCAGCTTACAGAGGTTTTCTGGACACCATTGTCCATCCTCCAGTGAAGATACCCTTTGTTGATGAACACTTCATGGCCTTAAGACTGCAACTGTGTAACCAAATAAACCCCCTTTTATAGAAGCCAATCCATCTCTGGTGTTTCGTATTCCAGCAGCATTAGCAAGCTAGTACACTCTGCTACTGCCATATAAATAATCCTGGATTGGCTTTCAGTTTGGAATTGGCCAACTGCAAGCCTGTGAGTGAAGCTATCTTAGACTAGCCAGTCTCAGCTAATCAGCCAGCTTTACCACAAATGAGTGAACAAATTCAGCTGAGAAGAAGCAAACCTGATCCAGATCAGCAGAAACATCCAACTGACCATAGAGCAACAATCCATGGTTGTTTCAAGCCACTAAATTTTGGAATAGCTTGTAATGCAGCATCCTTAAGATTATATAGGGTTTATATTCCACCCAGAAAGCTATGTTGCTTCTGATGTTCTTGAATGTGAGAAAGTATTAAGACTTCCACTCTGCTTTTTCTTCCAACATTGCTCTTCTCCACATGTTGGAGAACCAAAATTAGGGTTCTGCCAGCTGTTAAATGTACCCATCCAAATTATGCACTTAGGTGCCAAGGAAATGACCACAGGAGGATCTGAAGACCTGTTATATCCACTGTGAATTGAAATACAGCCAGCACTCTAATCATCTGGTCTCCATATGACATTAGTTGAAGGCTGTTCCCAGAGAAATATATTTCCCAGGCTGTCTATCCTAAGTATGTTCTGCCAGAGAACAACCTCACAGAAAGTAGCAGTGAAAAGCTACAATAAAAAGGCACTGAGCACATGGAAAAGAGTGAGTGCTGAGGGCATACAATGTCAGTGAGCCACTGATATTGTCACTTATAGTAATTTTCTTTTAGGAATTCATGAAAACGTGCATGGTCAGGTGTTAAATATTATCTAAAAACATAACTGAAAAGAGTTATTATTGTACACTGACTATGTGTTAAAATGTCTAAGCCTCATTATATCCACTGAGGTAGGCTGACTTATCCACCATCAGAAAGGCAGGTTCAGCGTCTAGGGTCACAGAGCTAGTGAGAAGCCAAGGAGAGATTTTAACGCAGATTTGTATGACTACAACCCAAGCTATCTCAGGCAAAAGTCAGGTCTAAACATTTCTATTGTTATTTAAATAAGGCAAGAAGAATAAAGACTAAGCCTGTTTTGTGAGACTGAGTGTCGTACAATAATTAGGGGATAAATAAATATATTTTTGCCAAGGTTTCAAATGTTAAATTAATTTCAGACAATTTGCTTCAGCTGGTTGCTAACAATTCAAGAAAAACTGGAATCTAGAGAGAAACATTCAGGCTTTTCAAATAAGATTCCTATACATTTATAACTTTAACTGCACTATTTTGCAAAGTGGAGAAACCCTCAGGAAATATCAAATCTAAATAGATATGAAAATGTGTGTTTTTAAATAAATTTCCTGGGGGTGAATAAAGGTAAACAGAATCCTGTTATTAAAACAGTATCACTCAAGTTTTCCAATATTGTGAGCAAAGAATCTCCAGAATATAGGTAGATACATGATGATATATTCCTAGATGGGTAGATAGTTGATAGATTGATAATGGATAGATAGGTTGACAGGTAGGTAGCTAGATGATAGAAGACAGATTGTAGGTAATTATGTAGGTATAAGAATAAGTGGGTAGATAGGAAGATAGATATAGACGAACAGATGGACAGATACATAGGTAGGTAGATATAGAGATATATGAAGAGATACACACACACATACACACACACATGACTATCAGAAGATGCTTAACCAAGTGATAAGAAAAACAGAGAAGTCAGCAAACATGATTGACTCTACAGTGGAACAACCAGCTTCTGTACTTTAACCAATTCACTTCCTTATTTCTTAATTTTACATCTTCAAATTTTGTGGCAATTTCTGTTGATTCCATTTTGCTTAGAGGAAGCCAGAAGTATAGAAAAGCAATGATACTAAGGAAAAGCAAATTTAATAACTGAGGGCAAGTTTTGGGCCATTGCTCCATGTTCCTAAATTTATAGTTGTTCTGATTTCCTTAAATCCACAGAAGATACAAATAACAGATTCATTTATTTTTCAGTGCCCAAAATATGCTAGGTGCTGATCTGGCTGTTGTGGATACAGAAGTAAACCAAAGTTGCTGCCCTTAATGAGTTTACATTCTAATGGGAGAGACACAGGCAAATATATATATATGGAATATATTGTTGGATAGTAATTAAAAAAGGGAAACAAACAGAGACAGGGTGAAATTTTATTAGATAGGTGGTCATGGAAGGCAATGCAGGTAATAGAGCAGTTGAGCAAGGACTTGTTGAAAGTGAGGTAAAAAAGACAGGAGAATGTGCAGGAGAATCATCTTCTGGAAGGAGGAATCAGAACAAAGGCTTCAAGACAGGGGAGTGCTTAGTACTTTTTGTTTTGTTTTGTTTTGTTTTGTGTTTTGAACACAAAAGGGCAGAGTGCTTATAGCAAAGAGAATAAGGGAGAAAAGTATGAAATAAGTCTGAAAGTAAGTCAGGACCAAAATATATGGGGCTGTCTTAGACCATGTTGAGGAGTTCAGTTATTATTCTGAGTGTGACCGGAAATATCAAAAGAAACAATTTACAACATACAAATTGCAGCTTTAGAAAGGTTTATTGAGAGAGAAAAACTGTTCATAAGCAGGGAGATCCCAAACCAAAAATGGAGTGAGAGCCTCACTAGCCATTTGGTCACCTAGGGAATTTCCAAGTGGGGGTTACAATGACTACATAGGAAGTCATACAGGGAGTGCTTACAAATCGAAGTGCATATATACATTGATTAGTATGATATGGGTGTCCATTCTGATAAACTATCTCTACTGGACTGAAACTGGTTTATCAACAGGTACTGCTTAACTGCAGTTCTGTAAGGTGCATTCCATTTTCTCAGAAAGCCCCCTTGGTCAATTGTTTTTGTCTTCTGGAAAATTTTTCTCGGAAAGGGGTTGCTCCTGGCAGTTCCCAGTGAAGGCAGCCATTTTGTTTTATTTAACAGAAGTCATATGAGGATTCTGAGAAAGAGAATGATGCTATCTGACTCATATTTTATAATCTCTCAAGTTTCTGTGTAGAGAATAAAATGGATGAGAGCAAGAGTGGAAACGGAGACTAATCAGGTATCTATTGTAGTACCAAGGCAAAAGGTGGTGTGCAGTAGGGAGGGAGAAATGTGGGTGCTGAAACATGGTCAGATTATGGATATGTTTTGAAAATAGAGCTGATCCTGTCATGTGCACAGCCATATTGACGACCTCTGGGGAACTGAAAGTCCACCATGGCCTAACTGATTTGACAGACTAACCTAATCATGGTTTTGATACTTCTCCACTGCTTTTATATGACACAGGGCAGTATATCCCAAATCATAACTATTATAATGGGATAAAAGAGCTATCAGAAAAAATAGGAACAAAACATTCCTTAAAATAAGAATCTTCACAAGGGCAAACAGAATAAGAATGCTGAACCTGGAGCAACATCTTACAGAGGTGGTCAAAGCTGCCTCCCTCATCCTCTGCCGGGGATTCTCTTGACTCTCCTGGGAGATCAGATAAGTTGCTGGCAGAAGTTGATGGGTATGTGATCAATGCTTGTTCAAAGGGACTAGTGAGAAATACGAATCAATAGCTATTTAGACAGGGCTCTATTGGAGAGAAGAGATGCTAAATTAGGATGGAAGCTGGCTTCTCACAGCCACACTTGTCAGTGTGGTGGTAAATGCTTTCCCATGCATCAGAGGATGTCTGTTCCTGATGAAAGGCAATTCCAATTGGCATCATCCTAGAATCCCAGAAGTTAAGTGCTAGGTGTTGTTTTAGAGGTCATTTAACCATTAAAAAAGAAAACAAAGACAGTGAAAGAAGAAAGTATTGCCATTCATCTCGCAGTGGAATGGGGGCAGAGTCCATAGAAGTGGGATTTGCTTTGAAAAGTCAATTTGGTTGAATAAAGATTTAACAAGGCAGCTTTTGAGGCCAGTGAGTCACTGGAACTGGTTCCCATTTATAACAACACTGGATATAATTTTTCTGGTGAGTAGGCTATTCCTATCTTTGGCCAGGGCAACTTTAGTCCCTCCATTTTTAAAAAGTTATGAAAATATAGACCAGATTTTTCTTACTTTGTTTATTTGTCATCCAAGCAGCATTAGATTTTCCTTATCATGATTTTCAAAGGAATAAAACAATGTCAGGAATAGATCAAGAAGTCCACAGCAAAAAATTCCTAGCAAATTAATTTTCAACATTGATTAATTATTCTAGGTACCTATTTTTGTGGAGAATGTGAAGAGAAGGTGGATAACTGGGTAGCATATTATAGCTATTTAAATTTTTTGCAAGTCAACTATGATAGATGAAAGAAATAATTATATCTCAAGTCATTTGACCAATCACTTCTCCATCAGGGCCAGGATACTCATTACCACAGGATATTGCAGAGAGGATATTTTTCAAGTAGTTTTTGTGTAATTTCCTTTGTCATTTCCAGTTTAGCTTGGTTTGTCAGAGTTACCCTACAGTTTGAAGATGTTTCATATCACAGGAATCCTCAAATGGGCATTTAAGTTATATATTTTTCCTAACCTCATATTTGTTGTAAGATATTTGCTCTAGTTTATATGCTTACATATGTTTTGATATTGAACTTGTGCTCTGAGTAGAGTTCTGTATTTAGCAAATAAAAATGCAGGAGCATCAATTAAATTTGAAGTTCAGAGAAACCGCTAATAAAATTTTTAGTATAAGAATGTCCCAAATATTGCATGGAGCATACATATTCTGAAAAAAGAAATGTTGTTTATGTGAAATTTAAATTTAATTGGGCATCATGCATTTAATCTGACAGCCCTAGCTCTGAGGCAAAGTAATGTGAGGAACCTATTCTTAAAAATCAGATGAATAATAGGCATTTGCAATTAATAGACAGTGTGGTGATAAAAAAAGAACTTGGTAGCCATTCATGGAGGAATAATGGAATAAGGACAGTGGACTGTGTTTTTTTATGAGGATCTAGATGTTGAATTATATTTATATTATTTTTATTCTCCTATATCTTCTTCACTTATTTAAATTTGAAGTAATAACCTTTGCTCCTACACAGAATTAAACTACTTCACTCTCCACAATTCAAAAGTAAAAAGTAGTCTAGGAGAGGTGGCAAGATGGCAGCATAGAGAGGAGTAGAAGTTAGCTAGTCCCCTGGAACAACTAATAAACAACCAGGAACAACTAGTAAATAATCTGGAATAACTGCTGGGGAACAACCTTGGCTGTCCACACATCGTACACCACCCTGGATTGGGAGAAATGCCTGAGATCACAGCATAAAATCTATAAGTAAAAGCTGCAGAAATGAGCCAGGAGCCTCCTCCCCCCATGACAGGCCAAATGGCAAAACCTTGCTGTGATAGAAAGCAGCACTCTCTGAACAAGCAAATATACCTCTGTCCAGCCCCAACTGGGGTCTTAATTAACAAATGTGGACTACTCAGTACAAGCTACAGATCTCCAACAAGCACACAGAGGCTTTTAGGGATGACTGACCTTAAAGAACCAGAAGACTCTGCTGTCCCAGGAGGGGGAGCCCAGAAAACCAAGTGTTACCACGAGTAAAATTGGGGGTTGATAAGTGAAATTGGGGGTCCATGGATAGGCTCTGAAATGGGGCTTTCTGTCCCCTTTTCTCTCTCTTTTCCTGAGTGGCTCAGTGGAGAAAACCTCAGCCATTTGCAGTTTGCAGTGCTCTGACCCAGACAAGGTTGGAGATAGCAGAGTCAGAGAGACAAAGAACCTATTTAAATGCAGGTCATAACTCTTTGAGGGGGGTGTATCTTCCCTAGGAGGAAGGAGGTGGTGCTCAGCTCTACTACCAGCCTTCCACTCAGAACCAGACCTCAGAGCCTGGGTGAGAATAGCCAAAACAGAAACTAAGGGGGCCACACCTCCTTACACCAGTCAGGAGTGACAGGCTGACAGGCAACACATGCTGGGCAGGTTAGGAAAAGCACAGAGGCTAGAGACCTCACAGGGTGTGTCAATCTTCTAGAACACACCCTCAGGGAAACCTGATACTGAATATTGCCCCCTTCTGAGACCTGAGCTGATTCTGGTCTGTGAAAACCTGATTGGGGTAACCAAGGAAACCAGATGCCTAGACAACAGAAAAATACAACCTACACTAAGAAAAACAAAGATATGAACCAGACAAAGGAACAAACTTACACTTCAACTGAGATACAGGAATTGAAACAACTAATGCTAAATCAATTCAACAAATTTAGGGAATATATGGCAAAAGAGATGAAGGATATAATGAAAACACTGGGCATACATGCGGTAGAAATCGAAAGCTTGAAAAAACACCTGGCAGAATTTATGGAAATGAAAGGCACAACACAAGAGATGAAAAACACAATGGAGACATACAATAGCAGATCTCAAGAGGCAGAAGAAAACACTCAGAACTGGAGAACAAGACACCTGAAATCCTACAGAAAAAAGAACAGATAGGGAAAAGAATGGAAAAATATGAGCAATCTCTCAAGGACTTGAATGGCAACATGAAACACATGAATGTACATGTTATGGGTGTCCCAGAAGGAGAAGAGAAGGGAAAAGGGGCAGAAGCAATAGCAGAGGAATTAATCAATGAAAATTTCCCATCTCTTATTAAAGACAAAATTACAGATCCAAAAAGTGCAACGTACCCCAAACAGAATAGATCTCAATAGGCCTATGCCAAAACACTTAACAATCAGACTATCAAACATCAAAGACAAAGAGAGAATCTTGAAAGTAGCAGAGAAAAGTGATCCATCACATACAAAGGAAACTTGATAAGATTATGTACGGATTTCTCAGTAGAAACCGTGGAGGCAAGAAGGAAGTGGGGTGATATATTTAAGATACTGAAAGGAAAAACTACCAACCAAGAATCCTATATCCAGCAAAACTATCCTTCAAATATGAGGGAGAGAGGCGGGGCAAGATGGCGGACTGGTGAGCTGTATGTTTTAGTTACTCCTCCAGGAAAGTAGGTAGAAAGCCAGGAACTGCGTGGACTGGACACCACAGAGCAATCTGACTTTGGGCATACTTCATACAACACTCATGAACACGTCAAACTGCTGAGATCAGCGAAATCCATAAGTTTTTGTGGCCAGGGGACCCGCGCCCCTCCCTGCCAGTCTCAGTCCCGTGGGAGGAGGGGCTGTCAGCTCCGGGAAGGAGAAGGGAGAACTGCAGTGGCAGCCCTTATCGGAGACTCATTCTGCTGATCCAAACTCCAGCCATGGATAGACTGAGACCAGACGCCAGAGAATCTGAGAGCAGCCAGCCCAGCAGAGAGGAGACAGATATAGAAAAAACAGCACGAAAAACTCCAAAATAAAAGCGGAGGATTTTTGGAGTTTTGGTGAACATAGAAAGGGAAAAGGCAGAGCTCAGGCCCTCAGGCTCATATGCAAATCCCGAAGAAAAGCTGATCTCTCTGCCCTGTGGAACTTTCCTTAATGGCCCTAATTGCTTTGTGACTTAGCATTTCAACAACCCATTAGATCTGTGAGGAGGGCCCTTTTTTTTTTTTTTTTAATCCTTTTTTCTTTTTCTAAAACAATTACTCTAAGAAGCCCAATACAGAAAGCTTCAAAGACTTGCAATTTCAGCAGGCGAAGACAAGAGCAGAACTAAGAGAGCTCTGAGACAAAAGGCAATAATCCAGTGGCTGAGAAATTTCACTAAACACCACAACTTCCCAAGAAAAGGGGGGTGTCCACTCACAGCCATCATCCTGGTGGACAGGAAACACTCCTGCCCATCGCTAGCCCCATAGCCCAGAGCTGCCCCACACAATGCAGTGTGATGGAAGTGCTTCAAATAACAGGCACAAACCACAAAACTGGGCATGGACATTAGCCTTCCCTGCAACCTCAGCTGATTGTCCCAGAGTTGGGAAGGTGGAGCAGTGTGAATTAACAAAGTCCCATTCAGCCATCATTTCAGCAGACTGGGAGCCTACCTACACAGCCCAGCAGCCCAGAACCGCCCTGGGGGGATGGCACTCACCTGTGACATAGCACAGTCATCCCTCAACAGAGGACCAGGGGGTGCACAGCCTGGAAGAGGGACCCACTTGCAAGTCTCAGGAGCCATACGCCAATACCAAGGATTTGTGGGTCAGTGGCAGAGACAAACTGGCAGGACTGAACTGAAGGATTAGACTATTGCAGCAGCTTTAAAACTCCAGGATCACCAGGGAGACTTGATTGTTAGAGCCACCCCCCCTCCCTGACTGCCCAGAAACACACCCCATATACAGGGTGGGCAACACCAACTACACACGCAAGCTTGGTATACCAATTGGACCCCACAAGACTCACTCCCCCACTCACCACAAAGGCAAAGCAGGGGAGAACTGGCTTATGGAGAACAGGTGGCTCGTGGATGCCACCTGCTGGTTATTTAGAGAAAGTGTACTCCACGAAGCTGTAGATCTGATAAATTAGAGATAAGGACTTCAATTGGTCTACAAATCCTAAAAGAACCCTATCAAGTTAAGCAAATGCCAAGAGGCCAAAAACAACAGAAAATTATAAAGCATATGAAAAAACCAGACGATATGGATAACCCAAGCCCAAGCACCCAAATCAAAAGATCAGAAGAGACACAGCACCTAGAGCAGCTACTCAAAGAACTAAAGATGAACAATGAGACCATAGCACGGAATACAAAGGATATCAAGAAGACCCTAGAAGACCATAAAGAAGACACTGCGAGACTAAATAAAAAAATAGATGATCTTATGGAAATTAAAGAAACTGTTGACCAAATTAAAAAGATTCTGGACACTCATAGTACAAGACTAGAGGAAGTTGAACAACGAATCAGTGACCTGGAAGATGACAAAATGGAAAATGAAAGCATAAAAGAAAGAATGGGGAAAAAAATTGAAAAAAATGAAACGGACCTCAGGGATATGATAGATAATATAAAACGTCCTAATATAAGACTCATTGGTGTTCCAGAAGAAGAAGAAAAGGATAAAGGTCTAGGAAGAGTATTCAAAGAAATTGTTGGGGAAAACTTCCCAAATCTTCTAAACAACATAAATACACAGATCATAAATGCTCAGCGAACTCCAAATAGAATAAATCCAAATAAACCCACTCCGAGACATATTCTGATCACACTGTCAAACACGGAAGAGAAAGAGCAAGTTCTGAAAGCAGCAAGAGAAAAGCAATTCACCACATACAAAGGAAACAGCATAAGACTAAGTAGTGACTACTCAGCAGCCACCATGGAGGCCAGAGGCAGTGGCACGATATATTTAAAATTCTGAGTGAGAAAAATTTCCAGCCAAGAATACTTTATCCAGCAAAGCTCTCCTTCAAATTTGAGGGAGAGCTTAAATTTTTCACAGACAAACAAATGCTGAGAGAATTTGCTAACAAGAGACCTTCCCTACTGGAGATACTAAAGGGAGCCCTACAGACAGAGAAACAAAGAAAGGACAGAGAGACTTGGAGAAAGGTTCAGTACTAAAGAGATTCGATATGGGTACAATAAAGGATATTAATATAGAGAGGGGAAAAATATATATGACATACATAAACCAAAGGATAAGATGGCTGATTCAAGAAATGCCTTCACGGTTATAACGTTGAATGTAAATGGATTAAACTCCCCAATTAAAAGATATAGATTTGCAGAATGGATCAAAAAAAATGAACCATCAATATGTTGCATACAAGAGACTCATCTTAGACACAGGGACACAAAGAAACTGAAAGTGAAAGGATGGAAAAAAATATTTCATGCAAGCTACAGCCAAAAGAAAGCAGTTGTAGCAATATTAATCTCAGATAAAATAGACTTTAAATGCAGGGATGTTTTGAGAGACAAAGAAGGCCACTACATACTAATAAAAGGGGCAATTCAACAAGAAGAAATAACAATCATAAATGTCTATGCACCCAATCAAGGTGCCACAAAATACATGAGAGAAACACTGGCAAAACTAAAGGAAGCAATTGATGTTTCCACAATAATTGTGAGAGACTTCAACACATCACTCTCTCCTATAGATAGATCAACCAGACAGAGGACCAATAAGGAAACTGAAAACCTAAACAATCTGATAAATGAATTAGATTTAACAGACATATACAGAACATTACATCCCAAATCACCAGGATACACATACTTTTCTAGTGCTCACGGAATTTTCTCCAGAATAGATCATATGCTAGGACATAAAACAAGCCTCAGTAAATTTAAAAAGATTGAAATTATTCAAAGCACATTCTCTGACCACAATGGAATACAATTAGAAGTCAATAACCATCAGAGACTTAGAAAATTCACAAATACCTGGAGGTTAAACAACACACTCCTAAACAATCGGTGAGTTAAAGAAGAAATAGCAAGAGAAATTGCTAAATATATAGAGATGAATGAAAATGAGAACACAACATACCAAAACCTATGGGATGCAGCAAAAGCAGTGCTGAGGGGGAAATTTATAGCACTAAACACATATATTAAAAAGGAAGAAAGAGCCAAAATCAAAGAACTAACAGATCAACTGAAGAACCTAGAAAATGAACAGCAAACCAATGCTAAACCAAGTAGAAGAAAAGAAATAACAAAGATTAAAGCAGAAATAAATGACATAGAGAACAAAAAAACAATAGAGAGGATAAATATCAACAAAAGTTGGTTCTTTGAGAAGATCAACAAGATTGACAAGCCCCTAGCTAGACTGACAAAATCAAAAAGAGAGAAGACCCATATAAACAAAATAATGAATGAAAAAGGTGACATAACTGCAGATCCTGAAGAAATTAAAAAAATTATAAGAGGATACTATGAACAACTGTATGGCAACAAACTGGATAATGTAGAGGAAATGGACAATTTCCTGGAAACATATGAACAACCTAGACTGACCAGAGAAGAAATAGAAGACCTCAACCAACCCATCACAATTGAAGAGATCCAATCAGTCATCAAAAATCTTCCCACAAATAAATGCCCAGGGCCAGATGGGTTCACAGGGGAATTCTACTAAACTTTCCAGAAAGAACTGACACCAATCTTACTCAAACTCTTTCAAAACATTGAAGAAAATGGAACACTACCTAACTCATTTTATGAAGCTAACATCAATCTAATACCAAAACCAGGCAAAGATGCTACGAAAAAGGAAAACTACCGGCCAATCTCCCTAATGAATATAGATGCAAAAATCCTCAACAAAATACTTGCAAATCGAATCCAAAGACACATTAAAAAAATCATACACCATGACCAAGTGGGGTTCATTCCAGGCATGCAAGATGGTTCAAAATAAGAAAATCAATGTATTACAACACATTAAATATTCAAAAGGGAAAAATCAAATGATCATCTCAATAGATGCTGAAAAAGCATTTGACAAAATCCAACATCCCTTTTTGATAAAAACACTTCAAAAGGTAGGAATTGAAGGAAACTTCCTCAATATGATAAAGAGCATATATGAAAAACCCACAGCCAGCATAGTACTCAATGGTGAGAGACTGAAAGCCTTCCCTCCAAGATCAGGAACAAGACAAGGATGCCCGCTGTCACCACTGTTATTCAACATTGTGCTGGAAGTGCTAGCCAGGGCAATCCGGTAAGACAAAGAAATAAAAGGCATCCAAATTGGAAAAGAAGAAGTAAAACTGTCATTGTTTGCAGATGATATGATCTTATATCTGGAAAACCCTGAGAAATCAATGATACAGCTACTAGAGCTAATAAACAAATTTAGCAAGGTAGTGGGATACAAGATTAATGCACATAAGTCAGTAATGTTTCTATATGCTGGAAATGAACAAACTGAAGAGACACTCAAGAAAAAGATACCATTTTCAATAGCAACTAAAAAAATCAAGTACCTAGGAATAAACTTAACCAAAGATGTCAAAGACCTATACAAAGAAAACTACATAACTCTACTAAAAGAAATAGAAGGGGACCTTAAAAGATGGAAAAATATTCCATGTTCATGGATAGGAAGGCTAAATGTCATTAAGATGTCAATTCTACCCAAACTCATCTACAGATTCAATGCAATCCCAATCAAAATTCCAACAACCTACTTTGCAGACTTGGAAAAGCTAGTTATCAAATTTATTTGGAAAGGGAAGATGCCTCGATTTCCTAAAGCACTCTAAAAAAGAAAAACGAAGTGGGAGGACTTACACTCTCTGACTTTGAAGCTTATTATAAAGCTACAGTTGCCAAAACAGCATGGTACTGGCACAAAGACATATAGATCAATGGAATCGAATTGAGAATTCGGAAATAGACCCTCAGATCTATGGCCGACTGGTCTTTGATAAGGCTCCCAAAGTCACTGAACTGAGTCGTAATGGTCTATTCAACAAATGGGGCTGGGAGAGTTGGATATCCATATCCAAAAGAATGAAAGAGGACCCCTACCTCACACCCTACACAAAAATTAACTCAAAATGGACCAAAGATCTCAATATAAAAGAAAGTACCATAAAACTCCTAGAAGATAATGTAGGAAAACATCTTCAAGACCTTGTATTAGGTGGCCACTTCCTAGACTTTACACCCAAAGCGCAAGCAACAAAAGAGAAAATAGATAAATGGGAACTCCTCAAGCTTAGAAGTTTCTGCACCTCAAAGGAATTTCTCAAAAAGGTAAAGAGGCAGCCAACTCAATGGGAAAAAAGTTTTGGAAACCATGTATCTGACAAAAGACTGATATCTTGCATATATAAAGAAATCCTACAACTCAATGACAATAGTACAGACAGCCCAATTATAAAATGGGCAAAAGATATGAAAAGACAGTTCTCTGAAGAGGAAATACAAATGGCCAAGAAACACATGAAAAAATGTTCAGCTTCACTAGCTATTAGAGAGATGCAAATTAAGACCACAATGAGATACCATCTAACACCGGTTAGAATGGCTGCCATCAAACAAACAGGAAACTACAAATGCTGGAGGGGATGTGGAGAAATTGGAACTCTTATTCATTGTTGGTGGGACTGTATAATGGTTCAGCCACTCTGGAAGTCGGTCTGGCAGTTCCTTAGAAAACTAGAAGTAGAGTTACCATTCGATCCAGCGATTGCACTTCTCGGTATATACCCGGAAGGTCGGAAAGCAGGGACACGAACAGATATCTGCACACCAATGTTCATAGCAGCATTATTCACAATTGCCAAGAGATGGAAACAACCCAAATGTCCTTCAACAGATGAGCGCATAAATAAAATGTGGTATATACACACGATGGAATACTACACGGCAGTAAGAAGGAACAACCTCGTGAAACATATGACAACATGGATGAACCTTGAAGACATAATGCTGAGCGAAATAAGCCAGGCACAAAAAGAGAAATATTATATGCTACCATTAATGTGAACTTTGAAAAATGTAAAACAAATGGTTTATAATGTAGAATGTAGGGGAACTAGCAATAGAGAGCAATTAAGGAAGGGGGAACAGTAATCCAAGAAGAACAGATATGCTATTTAACGTTCTGGGGATGCCCAGGAATGACTGTGGTCTGTTAATTTCTGATGGATATAGTAGGAGCAAGTTCACAGAAATGTTGCTGTATTATGTAACTTTCTTGGGGTAAAGTAGGAACAGGTTGGAAGTAAAGCAGTTATCTTAGGTTAGTTGTCTTTTTCTTACTCCCTTGTTATAGTCTCTTTGAAATGTTGCTTTATTGTATGTTTTTCTTTTTTGTTTGTTGTTTTTTTTTAATTTTTTTTCCATACAGTTGATTTAAAAAGGAAAAAAAGGTTAAAAAAAAGAAACAAAAAACAAAAAAAAAGAGGAAAAAAATATGTAGTGCCCCCTTGAGGAGCCTGTGGAGAATGCAGGGGTACTGGCCTACCCCACGTCAATGGTTGCTAACATGACCACAGATATAGGGGACTGGTGGTTTGATGGGTTGAGCCCTCTACCATAGGTTTTACCCTTGGGAAGACGGTTGCTGCAAAGGAGAGGCTAGGCCTCCCTATAATTGTGCCTAAGAGCCTCCTCCCGAATGCCTCTTTGTTGCTCAGATGTGGCCTCTTTCTCTAGCTAAGCCAACTCGAAAGGTGAAATCACTGCCCTCCCCCCTACGTGGGATCAGACACCCAGGGGAGTGAATCTCCCTGGCAACATGGAATATGACTCCCGGGGAGGAATGTAGACCTGGCATCGTGGGATGGAGAACATCTTGACCAAAAGGGGGATGTGAAATGAAATGAAATAAGCTTCAGTAGCAGAGAGATTCCAAAAGGAGCCGAGAGGTCACTCTGGTGGGCACTCTTACGCACAATTTAGACAACCCTCTTAGGTTCTAAAGAATTGGGGTAGCTGGTGGTGGATACCTGAAACTATCAAACTACAACCCAGAACCCATGAATCTCGAAGACAATTGTATAAAAATGTAGCTTATGAGGGGTGACAATGGGATTGGGAAAACTTTAAGGACCACACTCCACTTTGTCTAGTTTATGGATGGATGAGTAGAAAAATAGGGGAAGGAAACAAACAAACAAACAGACAAAGGTACCCAGTGTTCTTTTTTACTTCAATTGCTCTTTTTCACTTTAATTATTATTCTTATTATTTTTGTGTGTGTGCTAATGAAGGTGTCAGGGATTGATTTAGGTGATGAATGTACAACTATGTAATGGTACTGTGAACAATCGAATGTACGATTTGTTTTGTATGACTGCGTGGTATGTGAATATATCTCAATAAAATGAAGATTTGAAAAAGAAAAAAAAAAAGAAAGTGAGAAATTAGAATGACCTGGGAAATCTCTTGTGCTGATTTGGATGTATTATGGCTCCCCAAACACCATTATCTTTGATGTAATCTTGTGGGGGCATAAGTATTAGTGTTGATTCGGTTGGAACCTTTGGATTACGTTGTTTCCATGGAGATGTGACCCAACCAACTGTGGGTGATAATTCTGATTAAATAGTTTCCATGGAGGCATGGCCTAACCCATTCAGCATGGGCCTTGATTAGCTTACTATAGTCCTATATAAACGCTCAGACAAAAGGAGCTCGGAGCTTCAGCCAAGAGAGTACAGCTAAGAGTGACAGTTTGGAGAGCTGCAGCTGAGAGCAACATTTTGAAGATGGCCATTGGAAGCTGACACTGACATTTTGGAGAATGCCATTTTGAAACCAGAACACTAGAGCAGACGCCAGCCATGTGCCTTCCCAGCTAACAGAGGTTTTCCAGCCATCATTGGTCATCCTCCAGTGAAGGTACCCGATTACTGATGTGTTACCTTGGTCACTTTATGACCTTAAGACTGTAACTTTGTAACCAAATAAACCCTTTGTATAAAAGCCAAAAACAAAAACAAAAAAAACAAAAAAACAAATATGAGGGAGAGTTTAAAATATTCTCTGACAAACGGACAGTGACAGGGTTTGTGAAAAGATACCTGCTGTACAGGAAATACTAAAGGAATCACTACAGACAGATAAAAAAAGACAGGAGTGAGAAGTTTGGAACACAATTTTGGGTGATGGGAACACAGCAATGTAAGTACACTGAACAAAGATAATGGTAAGTATGGTTGAAAGAGGAAGATTAGGAGCATGTGGGACACCAGAAGGAAAGAGGAAAGGTAAAGACTGGGACTGTATAACCCGGTGAAACCTAGAGTTCTCAACAATTGTGATAAAATGTACAAATATGTTTTTACATGAGGGAAAACAAATGAATGTCAACATTGCAAGGTGTTAAAAATAGGGTGGTATTGGGGAAAAAATACAATCAATGCAAACCAGAGACTATAGTTAACAGAAACATTTTATTATGCTTCCTTTAATGTAACAAAGGCAATATACCAAAGCTAGATGCATGTAAGAGGGGGACATGAAGGAGGGGTATGGGACTCTTGGCATTGGTGATGTTGTCTGAGTCTTTTTATTCTGCTTTGGTTTGATTCTGTGTTTCCTTTTGTTGCTTCCTAGCTGTCATGTTTTTTGATTGTTTTTTTCTTTCATTTTTCTCTTTCTTTCGTCTCTCTACCTTCGACTCTTCCTCCTTTGTGGAAGAAATAGAGATGTCCTTACATAGATAGTGATGAATATGTAAATACATGACTATACAGGGAACCATCGATTGTTTACTTAGGATGGAATGTATGGTGTGTGAACAAAACCATCTGAAAAAAAATGGGTTGATGAAGAAACCTTGAGGACACTATATTGAGTGAAATAAGTCAGACACATAAGGACAAATATTGCAGGGTCTCACTGATATGAACTAATTATAATATGTAAACTCATAGACATGAAATGTAAGTTACCAGGATATAGAATGAGGCTAAAGAATGGGGAGCAGTTGCTTATTATGAGCAGAATGTTCAACTAGGGTGAACTTAAACATTTGGAAATGGACAGAGGTGACGATAGCCCATTGTGAGAATAACAGTGCTGAATGGTGTGTGAATGTGGTGGAAAGGGTAAACTCAGAATCATGTATGTCACTAGAAGGAAAGTTGGAGGTTAAAAGATGGGAATGTATAAAACAGTGAATCTTGTGGTGGGCAAAGTCTGTGATTAACTGTACAATTATTAGAAATCTCTTTCATGATCTAGAACAAATGTATGACACTATAGAAGACAATAATAGAGGGGCATATAGGAAAAAAAATAAACCTATTGCAAACTATATACTACAGTTAGTAGTATTTTAACATTCTTTCATCAACAGTAACAAATCTATTACACTAATATTATAAGTCAATAATGGAGAGGGGGTGGTTAGGGGTATGGGAGGATTTGAGTTTCCTTTTTGGTCTTTATTTCTTTTCTGGAGTAGTGAAAATGTTCTAAAAATTAAAAAGAATTAATTGTGGTGATGGATGCACAACTGTATGATGGTACCGTGGGCAATCGATTGTACACTTTGGATCTTTGAATGATTTTATGGTATGTGAACAATCTCAATAAAATTAAATTTTTAAAAAAGTAGTCTAAAAGTATATTATTTCATAACAGCCTTATGTAAATTGTCGTTCAACATTTTTGTCAGTAAATTCAACTTGAAAATTACAAATTGACATTCTCAATGTTAATTCATAAGAATAGCTCTTAGTCATCTATTTCTGCATGCCAAAATCTATACTAATTTATATATATTTCATGTATATATCATATATATATATATATATATATCTCATTTAGTACTTACTCAAAACACTTTAAGGTATTAAAATCCATTTTAAAGATGAAAATAATGAACTCCAGAGGTATTAAGCATCTTTTCCAAAATCTCACAGTAAGTGTAAAGCTAGAATTCAAAGCGAACATTATCTTGACCCTTATATCCAAGTTGATTCCCATACATTGTGGTTCTATTGAAGTTTAATATAGAAGGGTAAAGACAAATGCTTAGATGGGCCTTTTGGAGACTATTTTTTTTGAAAAGCTGAATGTCTATTTATTGTTCAAAAATTTTAAGTGGGCTGTTAACAAGAAAAATTACTTTCCTGACAATTTCCTTGTTACTTGTTTTTGTGAAGGTGACTGCATTTCCTTCTTGTGTTTATATTAAACTCATATGTCTCCTTTGGTCTTTGTTCATTCTCAGATTTTTCTCCTTGAATTTTCATCTTAGGGAAAAATAATCATTTGTATTCTGTTGCAACTCCTATCATATCCAAGACATAGCCCTTACTATGAATGAGTCTTCAAACTAAGTATGACTGACTCCAGTGTATGAAATAAGAAATGCAATGATATTTCCCCAAAAGACATAGTAATCGACTCTGAGTGGCTATTAAGGGGCAGGGCTGGCTATTACCAGACTTATCCTTATGCTTCACAAGTTGTCCACTAATTCCTAAGACGTAACCCTCAAAATTTCATAAGTTTTGTCTTAAAACCTATGAGAACAAAAAATCACTTGGTAAACTAGCATTTTGAGACCATCTGATTTTACACTTTGGAAGCATGCACAATTTGAGATATGGACTTGTCTGATAGAGAAAGTGTGAGTGCATGATATATCAGCTAAGGAGAAAGGAGTATAAAACAGTTAAATGTAGGTTCTGAGAAGGCAAAACTAAGTCTGACAGCTACATAATTATATTCCCAGCTACCCCTGCTAGCCATTGTCCTGTTTAGTTGAATCTGGCCTGCTATCAAAGAAGCAAAACCCGAGTGTGGAGTCATGTGAGAGTCTCCAGCAAGTACCAGCTCCAGTTGCACTATATCACTGCTACTGTCTCTGCTGAGGTTAAACTATGAATATGACTCATCCATGCAGGCTCTGTATATTCAGTTCTTCTCATTTTTACTATATCTAGGGATGTGCTTTCTTTCCAAAACAAGCACAAACAAGTGTTTTCTTTCTCTCAGTAGCAAGTTATAAAAATAATTCAAATAAAGTAATATTTTTAAAATGCGAATGGTGTCAGACACAGAAAACCTTGGGATATCTTTCCCCAAAACCCACATTCTTTTTACAAAGCCATCAATTTTAAAATAAAATTCTGTGTCTAGATAAATATTGAAAAATTGAGATAATAGTAAGTAAAATCTAAGAATTAGAGTTGTGTGACAGTTTTAGCGTTTTAGTTCCTTTTTTCTTTATTTTCAATATTTTGGATATGATTTTTAAAAGAAGTTTTCTTTTATTTATTTATTTATTTATTTTTAAAGAGAGTGTTCCAGAGTGTCACTTCTTTTCTCATATCAACTCTCCAGTTCAGGAGCTCATTAACCCATACTTGGGTAGCTGGAGATCTGTACCTGACAGTTCTGGATATAGAATCCCTTCCCTCACATCCATCAAGAATGATGCTGTCTATGCTATTAATACCTTTTAATATGTATATTTAGTATTAATAATTAAACATCACAAACTTGACTAATAAAAATCATTTATATTTAAAATAAAGGCCTTTATAATTGTAAGTTATAATGGAAATTTAGAAACCAAAATATAAATATTTTACTTAATTTTCATCCAGAGAAGTACCTTTCTTCAAATCCTTTCCATCTTTCAAGATGCACATGAATCTAGCCATTCTTATTCACTTTCCCAACCATCTCCAACACTGATCTCAATCATACATTTTTAAATCCTTAATTATATGCCCTTTTCTAATTCTTTCAGGTTAAATGAAACATTTTTTCAGTAAGATCATGAGATTAGGTTTAATGACAGTTTCAGGATTTCCCACATTGCTTTAAAAAGTGTCAGCACATTTTGGAAACTTAATGGTCCCTGAGTAAATTGAGATAAATTGAAAGCTGCTCAAGAAATCATAACTTCTCTTTATTGCCTTTCAGATTCTCTACTGGCTTGCCAAATAGTCATAATCTTGCTCCATTGCACACATTCAACTTTTTTTCTATGACCATCCAAAAAAATTGCTCCAGCCAATAAAATTGATCTCCTCATCTCCTTTCCTCCCTCTTATAACTCACAGGCCACACACACACACACACACACACACACACACACACACACACACACACACACTGATAAACACACATACACATACAGTATGACAGTTCCCATGCCTGTGTTTTTGCCAATTTTTTTCTACCAGCCTTCATTTCTCTACCATGCTCCTATTGAAAATATAGCTGTCTTTCAAGAAACAGCTTCTTAATCTGTCATGAAATGTTTTTCAACTATTTCATTTATTTTAC
Organism: Choloepus didactylus; assembly: GCF_015220235.1. Lineage (NCBI taxonomy): Eukaryota > Metazoa > Chordata > Mammalia > Pilosa > Megalonychidae > Choloepus > Choloepus didactylus. Next base: position 49,869,305 of record NC_051321.1, read on the forward strand.
CCCCAAAGAACTCATCACATTATGTAACAGTTCTTGCACAGGTTTTATCCTTAGTGATTTATATCAGTCACATAATGATTGGGCTGAAGAGTTTCATTTTCAAAACTTAAGAATGAAGTCGGAAACACGTCTTTCCTTAATACCAATTTTTAGGCTTTGCCCAGTTCTCAGTTATGTGATAATAGCAAGAGTGATTATTTATTTTGAATGAATAATGAGTACTACATTATTCTTAACACTATTCTTAGCATTTTGCATTGATTTCTACTAACAACACACTTCATACTGTGAACCTTTATTTAGAGAATTTAAGTAATGTGTTCAAGATTACCTACCCTCAGTATAGCATATTTGGCACTCAAATTCAGGTCTGTTTGACTCCAACTTTCAGTTCTCAGCCACTAACCACTTTCCTAAAATGTGCTCCACAAACTCTCTGAAACACTCCTTTGTAAAACTGAAGATTTATGGGCTGTAGCCAGATCTAGTGATTTCAGATCTAGTGAATTCAGACAAAAAGTGAGAATGAGACTCTGAAATGTGCATTTTAAAAATACTTCCCAAGTTATTTTTATTCAGCTAAAGTATGAGAATCATCTCACCAGCTGTGCTTTGTTCCTTTCATTACAGCTGTATATACTGATTCTTACCCTCAGTGATCATACTGTCTCTGACCCCAGGCCAAGTGTACTGTTTGGATTTTTACTTACTCATTTATCACAGGCATAAACAAATATCTCTAATATAAATATTATACAGCACTAAAATTCCCGTGTGTTCTTCATTCCATCTTTCCAAGACCCTCTAATTTGTAGGTTCCATGATTGTATTGATATACATCACAGTGTCTCTTTCCTAAAACCAACCTGAGAACCCTATTAAAAGAACCTGTGTATAAAAAAACAATGTTTCCTTCCCAAAACTTAACTCAAGAATGAAAATTTTGAGTTTGAATTTTAAACATAAAGGAGAAATTTCAGATTTACATCCTGCGTAATAAACCTCTCTTTAATACCTATTGTTTGCTGATTTCTAAACCAGAAATAGGGATTTTCATGTGATGGTAATTTACTTGCTCTCCTTTCACCATCTATTGTTTATCATTTACTCCATCTCCTTTCTTGCCCCTACTTCTTTTATGCATTATAAGTTTTGGAGCTTCATTAACATTTATTCTCAGATTTGTCTATATAATTAATAAAACATAGGAAGAAACCCCCACCCAACAGCTCAAGATTTTATTTTGATAATTAATCAGGATAGATTAGTTAGCATGTTTTTTTGTGAATAATTTCTGTTCAGTGAATGAATGGGACAATTAATTGGATTGAGTTTCTGTGAGTTTGTAAATCATTATCCATGTATGATAATTATATAAGGAAAGACCTTTAGAACACATTGGTTTAGCTACAGGAACTTTTGAAAACAACTAAATTGACTGAATGAGACACTTTTTGGCACACCATCACGGGGTTCATTGTAAAATTTAAGACCAATCATAGGAAACAAATTTCTAAGAACTTTACATATATTATCTCACTTATTCTTTAATCAACCTTATGATGTAGTGAGAATTATATCTCTATTTTGCATGAGGAAAGTAGAGAGTTGGAGAAATTAATTAATGTCTTCTAAGTCATACAGCCAGTAATACTGATGCCAGAATGTGAACTTATATCTATTTGCAGTGCCCATGCTGTTAACTAATACATTATGCTGCTGTTAATCACTCTGCTTAATAAATGTTTTACTATATATATGATTATTACTAAATAATATGATGATCTATTGACTAGATAGATGCAGCAAGGGCAGAAGATACCAGAGATGGATGAAAGAAAAGTTTATCAGTACCCCCAGGTCCTAGGACAGAGAGGAGTGGCAGGTCTCTCAGGGTCACATGGGAAACACCTCAGGAGCACAAGCTCAACCAAGCAGGTGGAGAGCAAAGGGTTATGGTGGACCTAGGGACTATACCTTTGTTTAAGGGAGGAGCTGTAGCAGTTGGTCAAGCCAAAGTGGGGTTTGGGGAGTTTGTATTTGACTCTGGTGGGGGCACTGACCCAGGTAGGACCTATGGGAGGAGAGAGAGAAGCTGTTTATCTTGTATGAGCAGATATCAAGGGTGGTTACTGAGGGACCTAACAACAGGATCTAAGATGCTGTGCCCCTTTTGTTAATACCAGCCTTAGAGATACTGAGCATCATCATGGTGTGGAAAAAAAAACACACCTATATTATTTTAATTCACTGCAGATGACACACAAGAATTTGCAAACTCCACTTTTAGTTTACCTTAAGTTCAAGAAAACACAAATATATCACATCACCTTATATGGCTTTTATTTCAAGTTAATTGAACACCTGCATGATATATTTAGAGGAATCTTCATGAGTCCTCCTGCCTTGCTCCCCCTCCCTCCCACAGCATCCACAAAGAATGTCCCTTCATTTAAAAAAAAATTTGGAACATCAATTTTCAAAGTAGCAACATTTCACTTATTTAGAGGCTGCCTTCTGGCAATCTTATCCTCCAAATCTTGACTCTAAAAATGAGAAATTACTGACTAGTGATTATGAGCAATCAAATGAATTTTCACCATTTTAGCTTTTCTACTGTTGATTTTCTGACAGTGAGCCTGACGGTTAATATTACACAGTAATTTGCTATGTCCATGGCTCAATGTTTTTTGAATTATTTTATATACAGAAATTATGCTATATAAATCCTTTACTGTATTTAATGTAATTATTTATCAGAGAGGAAGCAAATATTAAGTTTAGTAAAGGTAAGATTATCCTTGAGAATATTAATGGCCCACTATAATGTATTTTCCATTGAAAACATTTTAATAAAATAGTTGATATTTTTAAAGTCAGTTTTACATCTGTGAAATAATGTCTTACTTAGGGAATGATTTTTACTAAATGGAGTCTATCTTAACACAGTCATTTATGCATAGCATTATTGTAAGTACATTACCAATTTATTTTTTTACACCGATCCATTAAAGTTGTGGATTTGGAGAGTCCTTCCACAAATCCAAAATTTGGAGGCAGGGGAAAACCCAATAACTTGAAATATATTCACAATAAAAGCAATTTTACAATGAAGTTATTCCTTCTTTTCTAGAAGTATTATGAACGATATTGTGAAACTAAAAGAAATCTGGTGCCCAGATGCATTTTTTTTGCTATTGTTAAATGTAAAACTTCCCCTGACAGCTGCTGACTGCAAATGATTCTAGGCAGCTAATAATGGCAATGAGTTAACTCAGTATGCAAACCCCTCGTGACAGCCAGCCACATTAACAGTTCATATCATATTCTGTCAGCCCCTTGGGTTGAACATGACAGAAAAACTTACTTCAAGGAGATTCCATTCAAACTAAATACCATACAAACAGAAAAAAAACTCCCACAAGGATATCAGTCTCTCAGCCCAGTGACAGTGTTGAAACTTATCTCTGAGAATTAATGGACTGGGTTCCCCAAATACTGCAGCCTGTGCTGATCTCTTCCTTCTGTGAACAATAATATTTTCTGATATCTTACAATGTATACTTTGAGTGTTTTTTCTTAAGCTATTTCTTGTACAGATCTCAGAGCTATTTTATTAAATGAGCCAAGAAATGGTACCTGTGGGGTGTGTGTGTGTGTGTGTGTGTGTGTGTGTGTGTGTGTGTGTGTGTGTGTGTGTTACATGGGGCTACCTTGGGTTTGTGAGGCTTCCTGCCCCTCCCTGAAAATGTCTCTCTATAACTTCAAGCCTGTGATATAGGAAGAGGCTTGCAGGCAAAGGTGTTAGAAGACCCGGATGCTAGGGCACGTTCAATGTGTGGCAAATCAACCTTTGGCAGTAGATACCTCCTCCCGACCCCCAACCCCCTTTTATCCATGCTTCTCCCCACCAACTGGATCTTTGGTTTTCAGATACAAAATGAAGGTTTTGAACCAGATGCAATGAAGGTCCATTCTAGATTGAACATCATATGGGTTACATCAACAAACAGCTGCCTTGAGGGCAAGGACAGCATCCTACATTTCCTTTATGTTTCATCCCAAACTAAATTATCTACTGTGCATGTCCTTTTGGGACTATAACAACACTGTTAATCTGTAGTGCTAGTAACATTGTGGATAAAGAGACTATACTCTTTATATATAATTCTTTATTATAATATAATAAAGAATGCTCTTTATTATATTGCATCTCTTACAAAGTAAGCTGAGCTCTCTCAATTTTCTGTACTGTAACTTGAAGCAAGAGCAAATAGCTAACAAAGAAAATTGCTCCTAAGTATAAATATGTTTCTCCTGATCTTAAGACAGGGCCTTAGCTACTGATTGAAGTGAATTCTAAGTTCCAACAAAGCTGGGGTTCACTTTTCTACATCTCTGGAAGCCTAACCTGCTCCATTAGCCTTGGAAAGTACTTTGCACATAAAAGTTATGCAATAAGGTTTTTTTCTTTGTTTTTTTTTAAATGTTTTATTGTGAAATATAACATATATACAGAAAAGTGATGACTTTCAAAGTATGATTTAGCAAGCAGTTAGCAAATTTCAAAGAATGTTATGGGTTACAGTTCCATCATTTCAGTTATTTTTTATTGTGAAGTATAATGTATATACAGAAAGGTGATAACTTTCAAAGTACGACTTAACAAGTTGTTACAGAGCAAATTTCAAAGAATGTTATGGGTTACAGTTCCACAGTTTCAGTTATTTCCTTATGCAATAAGTTTTTATTGTTTTGATATTTCAGTTAAGTGGTTGATAATGTTAGTAATATTAATGAAGCAAGATAAAGCAGTACTTAAATTTGGGAAGATTATAACATCCTCCAGCAGAGAACTATTTAAATCATTGGATTTAGGCTGAAGGTAAGTATAAATGAAACAAAATTGACCTTATAATTTGTTGATTCTGTCAGTGTCCCCTTTTCTTGCATCACGATGTACACTAAGAAAGCAGGAGGTTTAAAATCACAGCATCTGTGTTAACTATAAAACAGAGCTACCAGCTTGCATGCATAGTGTTGAAGCACCAACTTCACATCATTCAAACCTGTTAACAGAACGTTTTCAAACAAGTGGAATAAGTACAACATTTGCCTACAAGGATAACATAATGTAGGATATAACAATATAGAAATTATTTTCTAAACCAAATACAAGCTTCTACATTCAATAATGTAATGGTCTAGTCTAGTAGAATTGTAATAATATTTAAGATAACAAATGCATAGAACACCAATTATAAAAAATCCAAAATTAGAAATCTCATAAAACAGACTTTTTTTCAAATACTGGACAATAAGGATTTATCTTTATAATTATTGCTCAGAGGACTGAAGATCTTGGAGTACTCTAAAAAATAAAAAAGGTAAAATAGATTTGGTTACATTTTCCCATTGGGTGAATGAATTTCATTGACTGCTAAAGGTTTTGTAACTAGCAAATCATGGATTATATTTAATCAGCATACATTTATTGATTACCTCCTATGCACAAAGCAAAGTACAAGGTGTTCTAAGAGATACAAGGTCAAAGAAATTTCCTCTTTGAGTTGCTTAACACTAGGATAACTAAGTGCACAAATATTCTAACACTTCACAAATAAAATTAGCAAGTTAGAAGATATTAAATCTCATTCTTTGATAATAAATGGGAAGTTTAAGTGATCTTTCTAAAGAAAAGCTCTAAAAATGTCTCAAATGGATACAAATCTTAAAATGAATAAGTATTCTCAATAGTACCTATTGCTTTCTGAATTAATCGCAGTCTTCTGTATTTGATATTACAGACACTTCATACCATAACTGCAACCTACTTACTTTCCTAACATTATCTGTCAAGATTTCTTTGTAGTAAAGGATTTGGTCTTGTCCAAAGGGAGGTATGGCCTTTGTCCTTGGCTCCTGGGAGGTAACCTCTAAACCCTTAGAATTTCCCTAGTGATAGGAGTGTCTTTGTTATTCATGTTGGGCTCCCTCAAAACATACCTGATACTTTTATGCTAACCAGGCAACTCATAGTGGGATTGGGCCGTTTGTTGTCAGCATGACCTCCAGGAAGATATGGGACTGGAAAATAAGTTCAATCATATAGACAATCAGTAATCCCCAATGAAAACTCTGGCCACTGAAGCTCAGGTAGCTTCCCAGTTTGGCAATACTGGGTGCATACTGTCACACATAGATACTAGGTCAGGGAGAGGTGATAATGCATCCTGAGGACAATGGAAGCTTCATGTTTAGAAACTTCATTTACTCTGCCTTATGCATCTCATCCTTTGGCCAGTTCCAATTTTTATCCTTCCCCTATAACAAACCATAGCCATCATATACACAAGAATGATAGCCTTCTGTTGGATCTGTGAGTCTTCTTTAGCAAATTATCGAAACTGAGGATGTGGGAAATCCTAAATTGCAGTTAGTTTCAAAAGTGAATATAGTCTTATGTGGACCCTTCCCTCTAACTTTGTAGTTGGATGCTCAGTCTTTGCAGGTGGGATCAGACGTCTTGGACAGAATTGGCAGTATGGAGGACTGCGCCCTTGTCCTTGTTTTGCTAACTCTGGGTAACATCCCTGTGTAGACCACCACCAAGCTGACCTTTTTTTTTTTTTTTTTCTGAATATGATCTGTGCTTTCCAAACTCAGTGCCTTTGTTTATGTTGTTTCTCTTTCTGGAATGGCCCTACTCATCAGTTAAAATCCTTCTCAGATTTCAAGGTTCATACCCATGTCCACCACACTCATAAAATTTTTTCTAATCTCCCTTCCTCTCTCCTGTCAGAATTGTAATTGTGCTTTGTTTGAATCTCTCTCATAAGACAAATATTTTCAAAGTGAAAACACTGTGTAAAGTGCAAAGCATTACATAAATATCAGTTTATTTTCTTGTTTCTTAAAGTTTCATATGTTTGAAAAGTGCCCTATGTCAAAACGAATCTAGTGGAAGAAACAGACCAGTAAACCAATGTTTACAAGAAGGTGGAATAAGAACTCTGACAGAATAAAGGGAGTAAGAGCAGGAACAAATATTTCAAATCAAAGACCAAGAAATCCATCTTGAATGATTAAATTGGGAATTGAAGAAAGAATAGAAATTATTGGAGAAGAGTGTATTGGTGAAAGGGCATTCCAGATCATTGAAAAATATGTGCAAAGATACAAAGTCATGAAAATCCATAAAACCTTCTAAAACCAGTAAGTAATGAGGTACAACTGGAGTTGCAAAGGAATAGCATGATTTGAGTCTAAGGAGGAAGAAGAGAAATCTTTATTTGAAAAACAAACATCTTTTAACATAATTCTAAAATCTCTCCCAGATAAGTGGCTCAGAAAAATCCATCGTGGCAGCTGTGTCGATTTGGTAAAGCTGCCAGAATGAAATATACCAGATATGGGTTGGCTTTTACAATGGGAATTTATCAGCTTATAAATTTACAGTTCTAAGGCCATGAAAATGTCCAAATTAAGGCATCAACAGGACAGTACTTTCTCTGAAGAAAGGCCAATGGCATCCCGGGTTCTTCTGTCACATGGGAAGGCACATGGCCGGCATCTGCTGATCCTTCTCTCCTGGGTGTTGTTGTTTTCAGGTTCTGGCTCTTTCAGTTTCTGTGGGTCCTTGCGTGCTTCTCGTGGGGCTTTCCTCTACAAGCTCTCTGGGTGTTTCTCTCTCTGAGCTCTTTGGCTTTTTTTTTGTCCTTTATCCTCTCTTAATGGACTGCAGTAAAGGATTAAGACCACCTTGAATTGGGTGGGTCACATCTCAGTTGAATCGACCTAATCAAAAGGTCCCACCCACAACAGGTCCACACCCACAGGAATGGATCAAAAGAACATGGCTTTTTCTGGGGTACATAACAGCTTCAAACCAGCACAGCAGCCATAAAGGGCATTAATTTGGAGGGACTAATTTGGTGACAAGGCGGTAAGTTATCACTGAGGAAATCTAAGCAAGAAATACTGAGACCTGTTTAGGCAGTGGGAATGGAGTGAGTGGATCTTATTAAGGAGGTTAGGATTAGTGAAAAACAAATAGGATGAACCCCACATTTCTGGCTTTGAAAACCAACTTCCACTCTTTGAGACAGAATGAAGAGATGAGGGTGAGAAGATAAGATGAGAGAGAAGTTAAGATTTCCAAATTGAGGCACAGTGAATATGAATATGAGGGAAGGCGGGTTATGGGACACTCAAGTGAGGATGTGAGTAAATAGTTGGATACACATGTCAGAGGCCAGATTGGAGCCTGCATGATGGTTCCCAGGTGAGAGGCCAATGAGGCCTAAAATACACATGTGTCCCTGGTGTAGACACAGGGCTGCATCCACCTCGAGGGACAAGTGCCTTCTTGTAAGTCATCCCTCCAGAGAAGGGGCCTTCTTAATATTGACTTGTGAGGCAGGAGTCAGCTTGCTGATCAGAGTCCTTTGGATACAGGTAGATACAGAAGTAAATACAGGTTGTTTTAAATTGGATACTCTCTGAGACTGGATTAAGGGCACAGGCAAGCACCACAGCCCTTCAGTTCAAATTCTTTTCTTGTTTTCACTCACAGGCAGGACAAGATACTTACCTGAGGCTTAGGTTGCTCACTTAAACATAGACATAACAAGTACTTAGTTCAGAGTACTGTGGTGAGGATTAGGAACGTGTATATCATGTTCCTATAAGAGATCTTAGCATGTAGTAGGAACTCTTAAGTAATAAGTACCATCATCATTGTCACCATCCTCATAATTGTCATCATTTTTTATGTCTTTCATACGCAACTGAAGTTCTGATTTTCCACCCCTAACAGGCTAGCTGTATAAGAGTGGTGTGGGTTTGCTTTATCAGCCAGATCTTTGGCTTATTTCTGTGAGTGGTTTTGTCCCCTATTTCTTAAATTCTTGTCCTACCTGTGGTAGGCAGAATAAAGCACCCCCAAAGATGTTTACATTCTAATCTCTTCAACCTGTAAATATGTTAGTTCACATGGCAAAAGGGACTTTGCTGATGTAATGAAGTTAAGCTTCTTGAGATGGGGAGATTATCTTTGATTATCAGGGTGAGTTGAATGTAATTTGGGGATCCTTACAATGGCAAGGCTGGAGGTTCAGAGTCAGAGCAGAAACTGTGATGATGGAAGCCAAGGTCAAAGTGATGTGGGGCCATGAGCCAAGGAATGTAGTTGGCCTCAAGAACCTGGAAAAGGCGAGGTAACACATTCTTTACTGGAGTCTCCAGAAGGAACACAGCCCTGCCGACCCATTTTAGACTTCTTTCCTATAGAACTATAAGATCATAAATATTTGTTTTTTAAACCATTAAGTTTGTGTAATAAGAATGCAATACTTAGGACAGACACAAATATATAAAATAGGAAACAAATGCATTCCACAAAAGAGAAGTCTCTTTCCAGATCTTGATCTCTCTGATTTCCCTTTCAAACATATTTATCTTCATCAATCCATACACTCACAAATAAAGGTAACTTGGTTTTCAGAGCCAGAAATTTGGAATTCCTCCTATTTTTTTCTCTAATCTCCAGCATTTCCTTTAAGCCAGTAACAAAATCTTGAAGATTTTTTCTCTTTAATAAGAACCATACTCCACTAACTCCATTTGTTGTAAGTTACCATAACTTCTTAAAACCTGTTTAGAGAAGAGTCTCACCTCTTGTTCATATTTTGGACACTATAGCAGAATTTAAGATTGTAAAAATGCTTTCTGTTCATATTTCTCAAATCACTTTCTTAGAAGCTTTGCATAAAACCCATTATTGTCTCCTTACAAATGTTTACTCCAATCTAATTCCCTAGGACAACAAATTCCTTTTTATTCACATGCACAAAAAAAAATAGTCCTGAATATCTCAAGCTTCCTAATTCAGTTTCACAAATGAAGCTCGATTCAAACCAGTGTTGTTAACATACACATATACACAAATACACATAAACAGACACACAGATATAACATCCTCGGATAATTCCTTTTACTAAAGGTAAACTTACTGCATTTGGTTCATCAATTAAATTTATGAAGAAGGAGCTAATTTGAAAAAGATGGAAAACTTATTAAGATAGGGAACTTTATACACTTCAACACTGATTACTTTGGGACTAACACAATTTTTTAAAATACATTTTACAAATTTTTATAAATAATTATTTCAAAAGATAAATGAATGTATATAAGAAAATATAGAGATCCTGGAACTTCATGAGTCAATTTCTGAGCAAATTATATCATCTAACCGACATCTTCATTTTTATATATAAAATTCATACACATTCGTTTGTTGTTAGATAAGAACGTAATCTTCCAATTTTCTCTAAGATTTTTAAATTAACCAGAGAATTCACTATTAATTCTTCTTTTATCAGGAGAATATACTATTCAATTATCAGTCTTGAGTAAAGGCCATGAAAATATTCTACTTATTTCAATTTAAATTAAAAGATAAAATAAAAAATAGATTATTTTCCTGGGGCACTTGTAGTTGAATAACTATGTTCTCATTAAACATATAACTTAAATTGCCTCAGTGTTTGCTATGGATCACAGTTGTGATATAACAGATAGACCCTAAGTATAATGCATTATAATTAATTTGATTTATTTGGGAATATATTTACCTATTCATAATCTTCACTGTAAATATTCTGGGGTGAAAAGAGGAGTTTTTATTTGTTTTTCCCAATAAAATTTTCAGAAACAGCTCTAACCTGCTGCATCTTTGACAGGTTAAGTGTTATATCTGTGTTTTCTATCTACAAATTCGACATTTCTAAATATTTTGGTATGCATTCACACTCAAAAGGAGAAAGAGTGTCTTAGTTAATCAGACAGTAGGAACTCTAAAATAAATGATTAATTGTATGGCACATTCAATATAATTTGTAACCTCATTGTTCATCAGTGATTTGAAGTATACCTTGGCAAGACCATACAAAAGATCAGAATGAAAATCTGAGTAGCACAAGAATGCTCCTAGGACACACAGTGTGGATTCTCCATCAGCTTTGCTTTTCAAGATCAATTCTATATCTATACATACTCTGGATATTATCTATATACATGCATAATTTGATTTTTTGAATCAATTCATTTTATTTTTTTTTAATTTTTTATTTGGGAAGTTGTAAGTTTAGAGAAAAATCATGCAGAAATCATGCAGATTTCACACATACAGGTTACCCTATTATTAACACTTAGCATTACAATGATATCTTTCTTGCAGTTAATGAAAATTATTATTATATTATTAACTATAATCCATAGTTTACATTAATGTTCACTGTTTGTGTTGTACAGTCCTGTGGTTTTTTTTAAAATTTTATTCTGGTAACATATCTAAAACCTGAAATTCCCCCTTTTAACCATTCTATTATACAATTTAGTGGTGTTAATTACATTCACAATGTTGTACTACCATCACCACCATCATTTACCAAAACTTTTCCATCACTCCAAACAGAAACTCTGTACCAATGGAGGATTTACTGTCCATTCTCCGCCTCCATGCCTAAGTCTGGTAACCTGTATACCAATTTCTGACTCTATGAATGTGTGTATCCTAATTGTTTCATATCAATGAAGTTGTACAATATTTGTCCTTTTCTGTCTGCCCTATTTCAATTAATATGATGTCTTCAAGGTTCTTCCATGTTCTCACTTGTCTCAGAAATCCATTCCTTTTTATGGCTGAATAATATTCCAGTGTAAGTATATACCACGTTTGTTTATCTATTTGTTGGTTGATGAACTCTTGGGTTGCTTCAACCTGCTGGCAATTGTGAATAATGCCACTATGAACATTGGTGTGCAAATATCTGTTCAAGTCCCTGCTTTCAATTATTTGGGGTATATACCTAGAAGTGGGATTGGTGCAATATATGGTGTTTCTATACTTAACTTTCTGAGGAACAGCCAAACTATCTTCCACAGTGGCTGCACCATTTTACATTCTAACCAACAATGAATGCATGTTCCTGTTTTTCCACATCCTCTCCAAAACTTGTAATTTTCCATTTTTTAAATAGTAGCCATTCTAGTTGGGTGTGAAATGGTACTCTTTGTGCTTTTTGTATGTGTGTTTTCCTAATGGCTGATAATGTTGAACATCTTTTCTAGTACTTTTTGCAATTTGTATTTTTTTTTTTTTTTTTTTGGAGAAATGTCTATTCAGGTCTTTTGCCCATTTTTAAATAAGGTTCTTTGTCTTGTTGTTGATTTGTAGGATTTCATTATACATTCTATATATTAAACCCTTATCAGATATATGGTTCCCAACATTTTCTCCCATTGTGCAGGTTGTCTTTTTACTTTCATGATATCATCCTTTGATGCACAAAAAAATTTATTTTTGTTGAGATTACATTTATCTGTTTTTTTTTTTCTTTTAAAGCTTGTGCTTTGCATGTAAAGTCTAAGAAACCATTGCCTAACACAACATCCTGAAGATGCTTGCATTTGCCTTCTTCTAGAAATTTTATATTTAGGTCTATCATTGAATTTAAGTTGATTTTTGTAAGTGGTGTGATGTAGGGAGCTACAGTCACTCTTTTGCATGTGGACCAGCATCATTTGTTGAAGAGACTATTCTTTACCAGTTGAGTGGACTTGACATCATTGTCAAAAATCAGTTGGCCATAGATATGAGGGTTGATTTCTTAACTCTCAATTTAATTCTGTTGATCTATATGTCTATCCTTGTGAAAGTACCATGCTGTTTTGATTACTGTGGCTTTGCAATAAATTTTAAGATCAGGAAGTGTGAGTCCTCCAACTTTATTCTTCTTTTCCAAGATGGCTTTGGCTATTCAGGACAACTTACTCGTCCATATAAATTTGGTGATTGGCTTTTCCATTTCTGCAAAAAAAAAAAGCTGTTGGAGTTTTGATTGGGCTTGCATTGAATATGTAAATCATTTTGGGTAGAATTGATACCTTAGCAATATTTTGTCTTCTTTTCCATGAATAATGAATGTCTTTCCATGTATTTAGGTCTTTGATTTCTTTTAGCAATATTTTATAGTTTTCTGTTTACAAGTCCTTTACACCCTTGGTTAGATTTATTCCAGATATTTCATTCTTTTAGTTGCTATTATAAATTGATTTTTTTGGTCTGTTTCTTCTAGTTCTGTTTATTTTTTCCCTGTAATTTTATAGGAATATATTCAAATACCATACAATCATCCACAATGTGATATTGTTTACAGTATCATCATATGGTTATGCATTCATTACCATGATTAGCACTTATATATGTTTATTACTAAAAAAAAATTGAAACCAGAGAATAATAAAAAGAATAAAAGGAAACATAAAAGTAAAATGAAATACAGCAATAAGGTCAGTCAACAACAATACTACCAAGAATCCTGTACCCCTCCCCTACACTCCTCACTCCCAGACATTCAGCTTTGGTATATTGCCCCTGTCACATTAAATGGGAGCATACTACATGGTATTCTTAACCCCAGACTCCAGTTGCATTGGTTATATTCTTTCCCCCAATACCCTCCCCTTTTCAGCATCCCACAAGGTTACCATTCATCTGTTCTCCCCCATATAAAAACATTTTTACATTTGTGTATTTAGTCACCATCCCTGACCACTCTAGGTTTCACAAGCCGCACAGTCCCAGTCTCTATTGTCCATCCTTCCCTCTGGTATCACATATGCCCCTAGCCCTTCTCCCTCAACCCAACTCACAGACATCCCTGGACAGTGCACTTGCAATATTGTGCTACCATCACACAGCACTGCATTCGCCATTTCTGGATCTACACAGTCAATCCTGTTGAACATTCGATAATCCTTCAGCATGAAGTGCCTGATCTCTAAGAACTTTCTATCTCCTGATAACCTGTGTTCTCAGTTTTAACTCTCAAAGTTTGTTCATTAATGTTATTTCATATTAGTGAGACCATACAGTATTTGTCCTTTTGTTTCTGGCTAACTTTGCTCAGCATAATGTCCTCAAGGTTCATCCACATTATTATATGTTCTGTGACTTTGTTCTGTCTCACAGCTGTGTAATGTTCCATCATGTGTATATACCACAGTTTGTTTATCCACTCATCTGTTGACGGACATCTGGGCTGTTTCCATCTCTTGGCAATCATGAATAGTGCCACTATAAACATTGGTTTACAAATGTCTGTTCGTGTCTTACCTTTCAGTTCCTCTGGGTATATACCTAGTAATGGAATTACTGAATCATATGGCAGTTCTATACTTAGTTTCCTGAGGAACCACCACACTGCCTCTTTCTCCATATCCTCTCCAGCACTTGTAATTTTCTGTTTTTTGGGTAATGGCCATTCTGGTATGTGTGAGATGATATCTCACTGTGGTTTTGATTTGCTTTCCCTGATAGCCATTGAAATTGAGCATCTTTTCATATGTTTTTGAGACATTTCCTCTTCAGAAAAGTGTCTATCCATTGTCTTTCTCTTGTTGAATTGTAGGATTTCTTTATATATACTGGATATTAAACCCTTATCTGATATGTAGTTTCTGAATATTGTCTCCCATTGCTTAGGCTGCCTTTTTAACTTTCTGACAAAGTCTTGTGATGTACAAAGTGTTTTATTTTGAGGAGATACCATTTATCTATTTCTTCTTTGATTGCTTGTGCTTTGGATATAAGGTATAGGAAGCCACCTCTAATCACTAGATCCTTAAGATATTTCCCTAAATTTTCTTCTAAAAGTCTTATGATCTTAGCCCTAAAGTTTAGATCCTTAATCCATTTTGAGTTAATTTTTGTATAAGGTGTCAGAGAGGAGTCCTCTTTCATTCTTTTGGATATGGGTATCCAGTTCTCCGAACACCATTTATTGAAGCTGCTCTAGACCCATTGCTTTGGCTTGACTGCCTTATCACAAAAGGCCGAGAAGCGATGGGAAACTTCAATTTTTCCTCTGAAGTCCTTCTACTGATTAGATGAGGTCCATGTGCATTTTCAAGAGTAATCTACTTTACTTAAAGTCAACTAGTTGTTGATGTTAACCACATCTACAAAACTACTTTCACAATAACACCTATTGATTAAACGACTAGATGCTATAGCCTAGCCAAGTTGACACAGAAGACTAGCTAGCCAACACAGAGTATACTTCTGATTAAATTCTTGGTTTGGAGGGCTTCCTCACTCAATAGGACTCCTTCAATTTGCAAACAATGAGAAACCTTAAGGCATTTTGAAACCTGGTGCTTCTTTTGAATGTTTTTGTTTTCAGTTTTTGTTTAGATACCACATATTTATACTTACACAATCTTGCTGGTCTTCAAATCCATTTATACAGAGGATTTAGTTTTTCATCTAGCAAACTCACAAAAATTCTGATGAAAATGTTAAGAGATAAAACAAAAAACTGCTCATGATTCTATATAATGTCCATATTCAAATACCAAGTGATGAATATCATGAAACATGATGGTAACATGGTAATTTTCTACCAAAAGGTAAAGTGCTTCAGACACATATTTAGTTCTAAGACTCTACTCCATTCAGTATTTAAAAAAAAAAAAGCAAACATACATATATACACCTTTGGACAACTATGGAATTATCTTATGCAAAATATATTTTTATATCAATAAAGTGAAAGAGGAGCTAAAATTACTCTAATAATGCAAGGCTAACTTTTGGATATACCTCAAGACTCAAGTGGGCTTTACTTAAAAATTGATTTAGAATGATTCCCTTCTCTTACAATTTAGAATATCTTCTTTTTCCTCAAAATCCCAGATAAAAATGTCTCTCATTTGTTATAGCACTGGGCCCCTTCTGAATGTTAAGTTTCCAGTTTTATTTTCTTCTTCATTTTTCCCAATATTTAATAATTATAATTATACTATCATTTTGAACTACTGTTGCTATTAGAATACAACTTAACATGAGCTCTACCAGAGGTAAGTGTAAAATATCAAGGGACTGCTTTTACCAATTGGAAAAAAAATTGAGCTCCTATAGCTGAGAAATCATACAATGAGGTGTGCTCTTCTTTTAGAGGGAATATTTTAATTTAACTGAGTGTTCCTGACTCTCACAGACACAGACATGGAAGCAGACCTATTTTTCATCTGTGATGACCTTGGGAAATATGAAGCAGCATGTCAATTTTTGTTAGGACTTTATACTTAAGTTGGAGAGCTTAGATTCGAAACCTGGCCCCAGATTTACTATCCATGCAATCTGAGGAAAGTGATTAAATTTCTTTGTACTTTGATGTCCTAATTAGTGCAATTTGAATTATAGTAATAACTATTGCACGATTGTTTGGAATAGTAGTAGTTGTATATCACTGAGTAAAGTGTTGACATCAAATATTATATATCATTTTTACCATGTTAAATAAAGAAAAACTATAGGCCATCTTTACCTCCATAGCTGTCCACTCTCCACCTGCAATTACAGTGGTCAAACCAGTCACTGGTAGTCACTTTTGGGAAACTGGGAGCAAAATCAAAGAGATATCAGCACTGGAACTGGCTCATAGTGATTCCTGCCCAGTAAAAGCCCTGGCAGTAAGGGAGCTGTGGCATTATCTATACCACAGGGTCCCAAACTAGCCAGATGCCCAGACCATCTGCAAACACTTTGACTCAACAACAGTATTTATTAATTTTGGAACCAGAAGACAATGTCATCATTATTAATAAATGCATGAGTAGACAAGTCAGACAAGTTCACATCTATTTACTTCTGCCTCATACAAGAAGTATTCCTTCAGCAGCTCACAGAGATATCTGTAATCATCATCCTAAGGGATCATTCACTTATCTCTCTTGCCATTTGTATGACACTTCACTGTTTACACGTATTTTCAATATACCATCTCTTCTGGTGTTTATCGTTAATAATCTTACGAATTTGACAAGGGAAGAATTATTATCGCATCTTGTAGAAAAATGAAATGTGGTTCAGAAAGATTAAATAATTCATCCAAAAATAGGCAGTGAATAAGTGGCAGAGCTACCTGTTGTCTTCTTCCTAAATTGCTTCTCAAGTTAGTAGTATAATGCACTGATTTACTTACCCAAGAATTAGGAAGTATTTCACTTATTATATAATTATATTCAATGCCATTGGAGGAACAGGGCATCAAAAATATTGAGTCTTGACTACATGAAGGTTGAAATGTTGATTGGGCAGAAAATGAGAAGAAAAACTTTCTGTGACTAATATATTATTATGGAACTCCACTGAGGACACCTTGTGTTGCTGCTGATAGCATGTAAGAACTTGGAAGTCACTAATAGGTTCTCAAAAGAAGTACTAAAGCTGGGTGTTCCTGAGATGTTAAAACGAAACAAGCAGCAAGTCAAACTAAGATAAACAACCTGGTTCACATTTTTCCTATGGCTAGGGGTGTGTGTGTGGTGTGTGTGTGTGTGTGTGTGTGTGTGTGTGTGTGTGTGTGTGTGTTTGTGTGTGTGTGTGGTGACGGTGGTGGTTGTTTTAACTTATTTAGAATTTAGATTTTGGTTCTGTTTCTCTGTATTATGCTACTACATTGAGTCAACAAACCATAAGGGCCATTCCTTTTTCATCTAGCAGAAACGCATTTTCTTTAGTCATTAGAATTAAAAGAAGAAAAGTGAAGGAAAAAATTCCATATCCTTGTTTGTGCTGATGCACAGCTGATGTTTAGCTTGGTGGGCTATCTTAAGGCCACAGTTGGCATTTTAAATGGATACATTCTGTTCCATGAAATAAAGGGCAATTTATTTCTGGAACCACCCACTTTATTACTCTATAATTAAACAGGAGATGCTGTTGAAAAGTAGCACTTGGACAATTAACAGCAATTGGTTTATTTTCCAAATAAAATTTATTTGGGGAGAAATAATATTTTCCTTACAGTTTTACCCTACTGGACTTTTTGAAGTTTTCATCAATCATTTTGAAAGTGAAGTCAATCTTTTTTGGCTTAGGCAGCCTTCCAAAAATAACAACACTATTAATGATCACTATCTTTAATCTGGTTTAAATTTCCTAAATTGTGGACAAAAATAAGAGAATGCTACTTCTTTATGATGTTAGTGAGAATTACAGCAGCAACAGCAGCAATAACAACAGATCCTAAGAAATAGTCAGGTAAATCTGGATTAAAGTAAATTGGAAGGTGATGATCTTGGGGATGTGAATCAGTACTTTTAAGAGCAATTATAATTAACGCCTACTTCATATCTCTCTGGTGGTTGAGGAGAGAGTATGGATTTTGTATGTATCTTAATTTTCATCTGATTTCAGGGAAGGATAAGTTTGAAATCTTTTCTATGGGGAGACAATGTAATATGCTGAGGGGAAACTAAACTTTGGAGTTACACTAGAATGGAATGGGGTGGGATCTTACTATACCACTTACAGGAACTGAGATGGATGGAAGTTGTGGCTTTATGTCTCCCACCCATTCTGTAAAATGTATGCTTGTGACGGTTATTTGAGCCAAGTGCACAAAGTTTCTGGCATATAATGGAGAGATGCATATATATGGGAAATTATGAGATCATTTTGAAATGAAAATTTCTGAAAAAAGAAATACCATTTTCACTGTTTATAATTTTATTTATAAATGCAATCTATGATATGGGTAAAATTAAGTAACTGAAATCTTGTATAAATAAAACTTAACTATTGTATAAAGGTTATTTTCCTTTTAAGGAGAGTTTTTTTAGAAAAATCTTAGTAGTTTTGGGGTCATCATACACAGATATTATACCAGAAGTATGCTAATGAATAAGAAAGCAACAAAGAATTGTAATTATAATTATAGTTATAATTCTTACCTACTCTGATAGTACATTCATGAATTGTGTATTTTGTTACTGATGAATCTTTTCCTCGTTAGTTACTTTTTCCCCAAGATACAGCCGTAGCTTTGTTTTGAGTTCGTAATGAGGGAAAGGGTTTTCAAGAGTTCAAGTATTTTAATTTCATGTTATGCTTTATAGAGCCCAAAGCAAATTCTTCCACTAGTTACCTACTCTAAGCAATGCTGAAGATTCACTTAAGCAGAGGAATAGAAGACTAAATGGAAATGCAAGTTTAATCATTATCTGATTCCTTTCCTCCGACTGGAAAGAGGTTTGTTTACTAGTGTTTTCTTCCATCATTAAGAATTTTTAAGTATTTTATTTGACTACTAGGAGTGTCTGTAAATTGGAATTCTCCTAAAGCCT
This sequence comes from Choloepus didactylus, assembly GCF_015220235.1. Classification (NCBI taxonomy): domain Eukaryota; kingdom Metazoa; phylum Chordata; class Mammalia; order Pilosa; family Megalonychidae; genus Choloepus; species Choloepus didactylus. The sequence goes on from NC_051321.1 coordinate 49,888,505, forward strand.
ATTGTTTTAGCATTTCTCTTTTATTTATTTGTGTTGTTGTTGTTTGAATTTGCTATTTGTCTGAAACTTCTAACAGGCAATTTAAATAAGAAAAAATAATTATTTTTGTAATGGAAAAATTAAATTATTTTGCACTAACAATTTGATTTGTTGCTTCAGACTACCAAAAATTGTAGATTCGCTACAATAAAAAAAGTTATAAACCCTGATCAGATATAATAGTAAAATTACTCAATCATTGCACCATTAAAAATGATAGATCTTTACTTATTTGAATGTAAATATGAAAACAGACCAAGAAAATAATAGGGTTCTTGCTGAATTCATTTTTATATTAAAATATAGTTGTTCACATTATTTTCTTAATCATGGTTCTAAAATAAAATATTGGAAAAATAAAGCAAATGTTAATGTACAATTAAATTATGTCTTATTCATGTTCTAAGTTTAATATAAATAACCTAAATTGAAAAATGGTAATATTGCTTCTTTTGAGTATAATACTGTATTATCTTTTTCATTTACAATTTTATAAGTTTTACTAAAGCAGTGGTATTTGAGGTAGATACAAAAATAAAAAAATATGCATGCTGCTTTGGAATTAGACTGCTTTAATTGATTATGTAGTTATTATATGGCATGGTAGCAAGATAGTATCTGAGAAAATTTAACTAATAAAATAAAACAATTAGGTAATTTATGACTTCCTAAATGTTCATCACAATGTTGATTTCAGAAAAACACTCTTGGGCTTCCCATCCTTACTGTCTTCTTATGCACTCATGGAATTTGGGGAATGAAATGCTATTTCAAATAACCCACTATCACTCCTCATTCCTCTAGGCTATGAACATCTAAAAAGAGAAGTGCATTTAAATGGTAGGTGCTCATGAAATGGCTGTCTTACTAAGATGATGTTGATGGCAACAGTGACAATTATACTATGAGATATGCTTTACTGAGCCCTATGTTTTTGACCAGCAGTTCTCAAAAGTTAGTGTGCATCAGAATCAACTTAGGCTTGTGTGATGAAGAGTCTGACTCCGTTTTTAGATGTTCAGTTGCTGACAGATCTTAAGCCCCACTCCTCCCTCATCCCCCCTTTTTTAATTCAATTTTATTGAGATATATTCACATGCCATACAGTCATCCAAAGTGTACAATCAGTTGTTCAGAGTACCATCATATAGTTGTGCATTCATCACCCCAATCTATTTTTTGAACATTTTCCTTTTACCAGAAAAAGTGAAAATAAGGATAAAAAATAAAAGTAAAGAACACCCAAAACACCCCCCTCCCACACTATTTTTCATTTAGTTTTTGGTCCCCATTTTTCTACTCATCCATCCATACACTGGATAAAGGGAGTATGATCCATAAGGCTTTCACAATCACACTGTAACCTCTTGTAAGCTACATTGCTATACAATCGTCTTCAAGAGTCAAGATTACTGGGTTGCAGTTTGATAGTTTCGGGTATTTACTTTCAGCTATTCCAATGCATTAAAACCTAAAAAGTGTTTTCTATCTAGCGCATAAGAATGCCCACCAGAGTGACCTCTCAACTCCATTTAGAATCTCTCAGCCACTGAAGCTTTATTTCGTTTCATTCCGCATCCCACTTTTGGTCAAGAAGATGTTCTCAATCCCACTATGTCAGGTCCAGATTCATCCCCTGGAGTCACAGCCTGTATTGCCAGGGAAATTAAATCCCTGGGAGTCAGATCCCACGTACGGGGGAGGGCATTGAGTTCACCTGCCAAGTTGGCTTAGCTAGAGAGAGAGGGCCACATCAGAGCAACAAAGAGGCACTTGGGGAGACTCTTCGGCACAATTATAAGCAGGTTTAGCCTCTCCTTTGCAGTGATGAGCTTCATAAGGGCAAGTCCCGTGATAGAGGGCTCGGCCACACCAAACTGCCAGTACTCAATTTTTGTGAGAAATCAGCAACAATCCAGGTGAGGAAGCCCAACACCTCTGCATTTTCCCCCAGCTCCTCAGGAGCGCCCTGCATATATATTTTTATTCTCTGTCCAAATTATGTTGGGATGTGTTGCTATTTTCACTAACCTATGCAAACCTACCAGGTCTCACTTCCTGTTAAAAGTTCCAGGTAATTATGGTATTTGAACAAACTGTGCGAATTAAATTGTTCAGGAAATATAAATCTTGCACCAACTAAACATCTCTTCCATTGGTCTCACATGGAATTTGAAGTTTTAAAATGCAGTCAGTATTGTCCTTTACCCTTTGGCCCAATTTGCCCTAGTCCTAACCACATCTGCTTCATTCATATCTCTAGTTGAAGTCTGGATTCTTTTTCAGCTTTTTTAACAGTTGCTATATGTGCTAATACTGACATTCATATCTGCTGAGTTCTAGCTCTGAGTTTCAGGTGTCATACAGATACCCAAAGTTCCAGGGATCAATCAGGTCATACATAAAGGGATCAGCATCTCAGAATCTGGATATAGCCATTACAATTCAGGAATAGATGTGACTGCTGTAAGAGTTTACAATCTAGGAACTGATAGAGCTGTGCTCTAAGGTTCAATTCTGAGTTTACACATTGTAGTTAGTTCATATTGATGAGGCATTATAGTGTTTGCCTTTGTTTCTGGCGCAGTTCACTCAAAATACTGTCTACATGTTCCATTTACCTCATTGCGTGTCTCACAGTTTAACTCCTTCTCACACTTCAATATTTCCTCATATGCACACACAACAGTTCACCATTCTGTTCCTCAGTTGATGTACCCTTAGGCCACCTCCACCCATTGCAAATCATGTATACTCTCTCCATAAACACCAGTGTGCAAATGTCCATTCATGTTGCTGCTCTCAGATCCTCCAAGTAAATGCCCCTAATGAGGTTGCAGGACCTTATGGCACCCACATACTTAGCTTCATGTGGAACTACCCCATTGTCTTCCAGAAAGGCTGTACCATTCTGCTTCCTAACCAACAGTAAATATGTACATCCCTCTCTCCATGTTTTCTCCAGCACTTTTATCCCTGCTTATTTTTTTCCATACAATTTTATAGAGCTGTATTCACATACCATATAATTATCTGCATTATACAATCAGTTGTTCATGGTATCATCATACAGTTGTGCATTTATCACCACAGTCAGCACTTGAATATGTTGATTACTACTGAAAAAAAAAAGTTTTTTAACAAATAATAAAAAAGATAATAAAAAGAAAAATAAAATATCATCCAGTACAATATAATAGTAGGGTCAGACAACAAGACCACTACCAAGAATCCCATATCCCTGCCTTATATCCCCTTCTCATACTCATTTAACATTGGTATATTGAGTTGGTTATATTTAATGGAAGCATATTACAATGTTACTGTTGACCATAGACTCCAGTTGGCTTTGATTATATTTTTTCCCCATACCATCCCCTTTCTAACACCCTGTATGGTTGAAATTCTTTGCTCTCCCACATGCAAGAACAGTTTTATTTTGTACATTTAGTCACAGTCATTGACCACTCCAGTTTTTGATAAGTTAAACAGTCCCAGTCTTTATTTTCTATCTTTACCTCAGATGTCATACATGGTTCTAGCCCACGTCTTTCAGCTTTACTCATGGACATCTTTGTTCAGTGTAGTTACAATCTTGTGCTACCATCATACAGTATTATGCTATCTATTTCTGGGTCTATACCATCAAGCCTGCTAAACATTCTGAGGTCCTTCAGCATCAAATGCGCAATATCTACCTTCTTTCTATCTCCTGGTAGCATGTGTTATCAGCTTTTAATTCTCAAAGTTTGCTAATTAATGTTAGTTCATATTAGTGAGACCATACAGTATTTGTCCTTTTGTTTCTGGCTAACTTCACTCAACATAATGTCCTCAAGGTTCATCTACCTTATGATATGTTATATGTCTTTGTTCTGTCTTACACCTGCATAATATTCCATCATGTGTATATACCACAGTTTGTTTATCCACTTCTCCATTGATGGACATTTGGGCAGTTTCCATCTCTTGGCTATATTGAATAATGCCACAATAAACATCGGTTTGCAAATGTCTATTCATGTCTTAACTTTCAGTTCCTCTGAGTATATACTGAGTAATGGAATAGCTGGGTCACATGGCAAATCCATACTTAGCTTATTGAGGAACTGCCACACTGTCTTCCAGAGTGGTTGCACCATTCTACATTCCCACTAACAGTGAATAAGTGTGCCTCTTTCTCCACATCCTCTTCAGGACTTGTAATTTTCTGTTTTTTGGATAATGGCCATTCTGGTATGTGTGAGATGATATCTCATTGTGGTTTTGATCTACATTTCCCTAATAGCTAGTTAAGTTGAGCATTTTTCATGTTTTTGAGCCATTTATATTTTCTCTTCAGGAAAGTGTCTGTACATGTATTATGCCCATTTTTTAATTGGGTTCTTTGTCTTTCTGTTGTTGAGTTGTAGGATCACTTTCTATATTTGGGGTATTAAACCCTTATCTGATATGTGGTTTCCAAATATTGTCTCCCATTGTGTAGGCTGCCTTTTTACTTTTCTGACAAAGTCCTTTGATGTACAACAGTGTTTAATTTTGAGGAGATCCCACTTGTCTATTTGTTCTTTGGTTGCTCGTGCTTTGGGTGTAAGTTTAGAAAACCGCTCCTATCACAAGATCTTTAAGAAATTGCTCTACATTTTCTTCTAAGATTCTATGGTCCTAGTGCTAATGTTTAGGTCTTTGATCCATTTCAAGTTAATCTTTGTATAAGGTGTGAGTTAGGGGTCCTCTTTCATTCCTTTGGAAATGGATATCCCGTTCTCCAAATACCATTTATTGAAGAGTCTGCTCTGTTCCAGTTGCTTTGGCTTGACTGCCTTACCAGATTGCCTTATCAATTGCCAGTAGATGCAAGACTATTTCTGAACACTCAATTCAATTCCATTGGTTGGTATAGCTATCGTTATGCTAATACCATGCTGTTTTGAGCACTGTAGCTTTGTAATATGCTTCAAAGTCAGGTAGTATGAGACCTCCCACTTCGTTCCTCTTTCTCAAGATATTTTTGGCTATTTGAGGCACCTTGCCCTTCCAAATAAATTTGGTTATTGGTTTTTCTATTTCTGTAAAGTAAGTTGTTGGGATTTTAATTGATATTGCATTGAATATATAAATTACCTTAGGTAGAATTGACATCTTAATTATATTTAGTCTTCCAATCCATGAACACAGTACGTTCTTCCATTTTTTAGGTCCTGTTTGATTTCTTTCAGCAGTTTCTTATAGTTTTCTTTGTGTAGGTTTTTTTTGTGGCCTTCATTAAGTTTATTCCTAAATACTTGATTCTTTTGGTTGCTATTGCAAATGGAATTTTTTTAATGATTTCTTCCTCTTGTTGCACATTACTTGTGTATAAGAACACTACAGATTTTTGAATGTTGATCTTGTAGCCTGCCACTTTGCTGTATTCATTGATTAGTTCTAATAGCTTTGCTGTAGATTTTTCTGGATTTTCTACATGTAGAATCATGTCATCTGCAAAGAGTGAAATTTTTACTTCTTCTTCTCCAATTTGGATGCCTCTTATTTCTTTTTCTTGCCTAATTGCTCTAGCTAGAACTTCCAGCACGGTGTTGAATAACAATATTGACAGTGGGCATCCCTGTCTTGTTCCTGATCTTAGAGGGAAATCTTTCAGTCTCTCCCCATGGAGTACAATCTTAGCTGTGGGTTTTTCATATATTGCCTTTATCAAATAGAGAAAATTTCCTTCTATTCCTATCCTTTGAAGTGTTTTCATTAAAAAAGGATGTTGAATTTTGTCAAATGCTTTTTCTGCATTGATCAACATAATTATGTGGTTCTTCTGCTTTGATTTATTGATGTGGTGTATTACATCAATTGATTTTCTTGTGTTGAACCAGCCTTGAATACCTGGAATAAATCCCACCTGGTCATGCTGTATAATTCTTTTAATATGCTGCTGGATTCGATTTGCGAGTATTTTGTTGAAGATTTTTGCATCTATATTCATTAAAGAGATTGGTCTATAATTTTCTTTTTTTGTAATATCTTTGTCTGATTTTGGTATTAGGGTGATGTTGGCTTCAAAGAATGATCTGGGTAGCTTTCTGTCTTCTTCAATTTTTTTGAAGAGGTTGAGCAGGATTGGTATTAATTCATTTTTGAATGGTTGGTAGAATTCACATGTGAAGCCATCTTGTCCTGGGCTTTTCTTTTTTGGGAGCTTTTTGATGACTGACTCAATCTCTTTACTTGTGTTTGGTTTGTTGAGGTCGTCTGTTTCTTCTCAGGTCAATGTTGGTTGTTCATGCTTTTCTAGGAAGTTGTCCATTTCGTGTAAGTTATCTAGTTTATTAGCATATAGTTGCTCATAGTATCTTCTCATTGTCTCCTTTATTTCTGCAGGGTCAGTAGTTATTTTTTCTTTTCCATTTCTGATTGCATTTATTTGCATCTGCTCTCTTTTTTTGTGTGTTAGTCTAGCTAGGGGTCCATCAATTTTGTTGATTTTCTCGAAGAACCAACTTCTGGTTTTGTTGATTTATTATTTTCCTGTTCTTAGTTTCATTTATTTCTGCTCTAATCTTTGTTATTTCTTTCCTTCTGTTTTCTTTGGGGTTAGTTTGCTTTTTTTTCTCTAGTTCTTGCAGGTGGACAGTTAATTCCTCAATTTTTGCTCTCTCTTCTTTTTAATATAGGTGTTTAGGACAATAAATTTCCCTCTCAGCACTGCCTTTGCTGCAGTCTGTAAGTTTTGATATGTTGTGTTTTCATTGTCATTTGCCTCAAGGTATTTACTAATTTCTCTTGTAATTTCTTCCTTTACCCACTGGTTTTCTAAGAGTGCATTGTTTAGTCTCCATACATTTATGAATTTTACAATCTTCTGCCTGTTTTTTATTTCCAACTTCATTCTGTTGTGATCTGAGAAAGTATTTTTTATGATATCATCATTTTTAAATTTGATGAGACTTGCTTTGTGATCCAACATGTGGTCTATCCTAGAGAATGTTCCATGAGCACTTGAGAAAAATATGTATCCTGCTGTTTTCGGGTGTAGTGTTCTATAAATGCCTGTCAGGTCTAGTTCATTTATTGTACAATTTATCTTCTCCATTTCCTTATTGATCCTCTGTCTAGATGTTCTATACATTGAAGAGAGTGGTGTATTGAAGTCTTCAACTATTACTTAGAGTTATCTACTTCTCCTTTCAGTGTTCTCAGTGTTTGCCTCATGAATTTTGGGGTATTCTGTCTTTGGGCATAAATATTTATGATTGTTTTGTTTTCTTGATGAATTGACCCTTTTAATATATAGTGTCCTTCTTTGTCTCTTTTAATTGTTTTACTTTTGAAGTCTAATTTTTCTGATAGTAATGTAACTACTCCCACTTTTTTCTGGCTTCTGTATGAAATATCTTTTCCCAACCTTTCGCTTTCAGCCTATTTTTGTCCTTGTGTCTAAGGTGAGTTTCTGGTAGACAGCATATAGTTGGGTCCTGTTTTTTAATCCATTCTGCCAGCCTGTGTCTTTTTATTGGGGAATTTAATCCATTAACATTTAGTGTTATTACTGTAAGGGCAGTACTTTCTTCTACCATTTTGTCTTTTGGATTTTATATGTCATGTCTTATTTTTTCCCTCTCTCTCTTTTACCATTTCTGATAATCTTCATTTCTACACTCTTCTCCAAAACTCTCTCTCCTGTCTTTTCCTATCAGCCTGTAGCACTCCCTTTAGTGTTTCCTATAGCTCTGGTCTCTTATTCACAAACTCTCTCAGTGTCTGTTTGTTTGAAAATATTTTAATCTCTCCCTCATTTTTGAAGGGCAGTTTCTTGGTTGGCAGTTCTTCTCTTTCAGTATCTTAAATATATCATACCATTGTCTTCTTACCTCCATGGTTTCTGTGGAGAAATATATACATAGTCTTATTGAGCTTCCCTTGTAGGTGATGGATTTCTTTTCTCTTGCTGCTTTCAGAATTCTCTCTTTGTCTTTGACATTGGACAATCTGATCAGTAAGTGTCTTGGAGTAGGTCTCTTGGGATCTATTCTGTTTGGGGTATGCTGTACTTCCTGAATCTGTAATTTTCTGTCTTTCATAAGAGCTGGAAAATTTTCATTGAGTATTTCTTCTTTTATTCTTTCTGCCCCTTCCCCCCTCTCTTCTTCCTCTGGGATACCCATAACACATATATTCATGCACTTCATGTTGTCACTAACCTCCCTAAGACCTTGCTTGTATTTTTCCATTCTTTTACCATCTGTTCTTTGTGTGTATGAATTTAAATGTCTGGTCTTCCAATTCACTCATCCTTTCTTCTGCCTGTTGAAATCTATTGTTGTATCCTTCCATTGTCTTTTTCATTGCCTCCATTATGCCTTTCTTTCCCCTAAGTTCTGCCATTTCTTTTTTCAATTTTATGAATTCATCTTTATGGTCACCCAGTGTCTTCCTTATATCCTTCATCTCTTTTGCTGTGTCTTCCCTCAGTTCATTGACTTGACTTTTGAATTGATTTAGGAGATTAGTTTGAACATCTTTAATTAGTTCTTCCTTCAGTTCATTGAACTGATTTCACATTAGCTGTCTTCACTACTGGATCTTGGTTGAACTATTTGTTTGTTCCTTTGACTGGTCCATATTTCCATGTTTCCTAGTATGGCTCATTATCTGGAGCTGTTTAGGCATCTGACTTTCTTGATTAGTTTATTCTGGAGCTCATTTTTACTCTTTTATTTAGGGTTTTCTTTTTCTTGTTGGTTGTCTTTGTTCTCTAACCTTTAGTGTTTAGTTCAGCTTATTCTAGGCCTCTAACTTAGGTTCTATTTAGTTGATCAGAGTTTTTCACCGTTTGTTTTTCTGTTTCTTGCCTTGCCTCTATATAGGCTTTTTGTATGAGGGTCTCCTCAGATATGGTTAACCCCAGTCAGGGTTTCCCAGTCCAGAGAGGCCCAGTTCTCAGGAGGAGGGTATGGAGCTTCCTTGAGAATAAGACCCTCCTGTGAGGCCTTCAAACTCTGTGCTTTTCCTATGCTGTCCAGCAAGTAGCGCTTGTGTGCCAGTTTGAATGTATTATGTGCCCCAAAACACCATTAACTTTGATGCAATCTTGTGTGAGCAGAACTATTAGTGTTGATTAAATTGTATTTCTTAGATTGAGTGTTTACGTGGAGATGTGGCCCACCCAACTGTAGGTGATAACACTGATTAGATCATTTCCATGGAGGCGTGGCCCCACCCATTCAGCATGGGCCTTGATTAGTTCACTGGAGCCCTATATAAGCTCAGACAGAAGGAGCGAGCTTGCTACAGCCAAGAGGACACTTTGAAGAATGCACAGGAGCTTAGAAGAGAGGAGGTGCAGATGAGACACAGCTTGAAGATGGCTGTTGAAAGCAGTCTCTTGCTCTGGAGAAGCTAAGAGAGGACAAGCACCCCAAGAGCAACTAAGAGTGATATATTTAAGGAACTGCAACCTAGAGAGGAACGTCCTGGGAGAAAGCCATTTTGAAACCAGAACTTTGGAGCAGATGACAGCTACATGCTTTCCCAATTAACAGAGGTTTTCCAAATACCATTGGCCATCCTCCAGTGAAGGTACCCAATTGTTGATGACTTACCTTGGACACTTTATGGCCTTAAGGCTGTAAGTTTGTAACCAAACAAACCCCCTTTGTAAAAGCTGATCTATTTCTGGTGTTTTGCATTCCAGTAGCATTAGCAAACTAGAACAGCTTGGCAGCCCACAGCTCCCCACCAAAAGGTATGGAGCCTTTTGTTCTCCTGGTGACCCTGACCCGGTCGGAGGTGTGGCTAACTCAAGCTGGTTTCTGAATTCCAGCTCCTGGAGTCTGAGTTCCCCAAAGGAGGGCTGCCATTGGAGCTGGGCCACGCCCCCCTTTTCTTGGGGAAGTTTGGTCTTTGTCAAATTTTCTCCCCCACTGGGTTTATTGCTTTGTCTCTCAGAGCTGTCTTAGCTCTGCTCTTGCCTGGGCCCAAATTGCAAGTCTTTGAGGCTTTCTGTAATGGGCTACTTAGAATAGTTATTTTTTAAAAAAAAAGAGAAAAAGAAAAAAGAAAAAGAAGGGCCTACTATATAGCATTTAAAGAAAAGCCCTTTAATTCAGTCCTTGCAGTTCTGATGGGTGATTGAAATGCAAAAAGAATATGGAGTTGGAGAGCAATTGAGGAGCAATCAAGAATCCAGAAACACCAGCTTTTCAGAGAAGGGCCCTGGCCCCCTGGGTTTGCATATGTACCTGATTCTCTTTGAGCCCAGCCCTTCTGCATATTATGTTCACCCCCAACTCCAAAAGTCTCTGTTTTTATTTTTGGGCTCTTTTTTTGCTGTTTTGCTAGCCCTATCTCCTCTCCGCCGGGCTGACTGCTCCCAGATTCTCCAGTATCTGGTCTCAGTTTATCAATGGTTGGTGTTTTTGTTCAGCAGTCTGAGTTTGTTAATCAGTTCTGCAACTGCAGTTCTCCATCCTGGTTCCCAACACTGACAGTCCCTCCTCCCTTGGGATCGTGTCTGGCAGGGAGGGGTATGGGCCCCCTGGCCACAAGAACTTACAGATTTCACTGATCTCAGCTGTTCCACATGCTCATGGGTGTTGTATGATGTGTGTCCACTCAGATTCCTCTGCAGTGTCTGTTCCACTCTGTTTCTGGCTATCTACTAGTTCCCAGAGGAGTAAACTCCCTCTTCCCCTTTTGTCCCTTATTTTAGTTTCCTAGGCTGCTCAAGCAAATACCATGCAAAGGGATGGCTTAAACAATGGAAATTTAATGGTTCATGGTTTTAAGGTTAGGACAAAGTTCAAATCAAGGTATCATCAAGCAATAGTTTCTCTCCAAAGACTGGGGTTTTCTGGGACTGGCTGCTCGTCATCCTTGGTCCTTGGCTTGTCTTTCATGTGGCAGTGCACATAGTGGCCTCTCCTGACCTCTCAGTTCTCTTCTGGTTCCACGGAAATTCAGCTTCTTACTTCCCATGGCTTTCTTTTTTTATCTGTCTGAATTTCATTCAAGTTGTTAAAACTCCAGTAATAGGATTAAGACCCACACTGCCTCAGGTGGCCATGCTTTAACTGAAGTAACCTCACCAAAACTCCCATTTACAATGGGTTCACACACCCAGGAATGGATGAAGTTTAAGAACATGTTTTTGCAGGATACATACATCTCCAAACTACCACATTCCTCATCTGGACAAGATGGTCAGAAAGCCTGGGTGCTCTATCCTTTGGCACCAGCAGGAAAGTCAAGGCACAGAAAACCCTGCCCCCACACAAGCACTCTCACCCAGCTTCACTCCTGAACCACAGTAAAAACCCAGACCAGTCTTCTTTTCTTATTCTCTCAAGCTATTTAGGACCTGTCTGAAAGGTCTGCCATGCTCTCCCCAGAGGACTCAGTCATGTAAGTAATAAAACTTTTCATATCTTCTCGGTGTGTGTGTGTAGCTTCATCACTCTCGACATCCAAACCAAAGACGACCATAACAGTTTGTTAAAATACAGGTGGCAGTCCTCCATTCCCCAGACTTTCCTATTCAGGAAGTCTGGTTTGAGAATGTGCTTTTCTAACAAGTTTTCAGATGATGCTAATGGTGCTGATTAAGGGACTACACTTCGGAAACCTCTGCTGTAGAACTTTAATCCTCAAAACAATTTTATGAGGCAAGTACTATACTCTCATTTTACAGATGAGGAAACTGAGTCTCAGAGTCATTAAGTAACAGGCTGAAGTCACTCCGTGATTCAGGTGCAAGCCTCTGTTGCTCTAAATTCTGAAATTATAACCACTTAATTCAAAAGGCTAATGATGTCAAAGTAGCTTAATGTCATAGTAAAAACCTTGCTCTGGCAAACTTGGAACCTTTGATACATCTAGTTCCTTCTCCCATGGAATGGAGAGTTGACTATCATCCATTTAATCTGATCAATATAAATAATTGGGGTGGAATGGAGAGTTGACTATCATCCATTTAATCTGATCAATATAAATAATTACTTGGCCCACTTAGAGTTGAATATGAGTTAGCCAAGTAATTTCATGTCATAATTTCACTTTGACACGTTATTGCAGTCAAGGATGGTACTAAGCATTAGTTCTGTACACAAAGTACATTTCAGTCAGAGGTTATGATTTTAAGCACATGCCTGATAAAAGTATGAATGATAAACAAAGCACAGCATTACAAAATCAGACAATGATTGGGGATATAAAAGCATAAGTGGTAGGGAGTCCAAAATGTGACACAAGAAAATAGAAAATCAGCAACAGGCAAAGAGGAGTATTTCAGATATAAAGGTATGGAAGGCATGGAATGAAGAATTGTCTGTGATCACATACAGGCTGAAAGTTAAGAATCCTGCTAGACAAGTGAGCATTCCTAAAATAGCAACAGTAAGAAATGGGAACCTAAAAAATTAAGTCCATTTAACCTAGGATTTGCTGATGTTTTAGATGTTCTGACCCTAGGTGTAGCAGGGTGAATGAATAAAAATCACAATTAGATCTGATGATCAGTTTTCTTTTAGAATGACTTTCCATAAGTAAAAGAGACCATGTTTCTTGTTCAAACTATATCCCCAGAAGCTATCACATTGCTTGGTACATACTAAGCTCTCAGATTTTTTTTTAAATTGATGGATGGATGAATGCATTCACGCATGCACAGACAAATGAGTGAAAACATATAAACATAACTTGAGAGTTCAATTTTTCTAAAGCAAAAGAGTTGAAAGGGAGTTGGAAATGGTTTAATTTTAATTTTTAAAATATGGAAACTGAGTCCTAGGGAGACATGGGTTTTAGATTCAAGTTGATCCAAGAACTAGCAGTTCACCTTGAGAAAACCTTTGACCTTTGGGACACCCACAATATGGAGACAAAATTATCTCTGACTTAAGGAAAAGATATACTTTAGTTACATTGAAGTATCTTGCTTAAATTAATTCCCATATAAAAATGAATTCTTACTGCCAATCACTATAGATACTGATTAAAAATGAAATAATTTCAACATAATTACATTTTAGATTGTGCAATTATAGTCACCTGTGTGATTATGTCTGAGTTGAATTTTGTAATTAAATTAGTTGATGTGATGGTTTATTTCATGTGTCAATATGGCTAGGTTATGGTGTCCAGTTGTTTAGAGAAGCTCTAACCTGATTGTTACTACAGGGGTATTTTGTGGATTTAAATAATTAGTCGATTGTATCTATGACTGATTCTAATCAACAAAGGAGACTGATTTCAGCAATGGGACAAGTCTCATCTAATCAGTTGAAGACCATAAAGGGAAACTGATGATTTCAGCAGTCAGAGAGAAGAATTTCTATCTCTACTTTAGCCAGCCAGCTTCTCCTGGAGAATTCATCAAAACCTTCATCAGAATTCCCAACTTGCAAACTGCCTACAGAATTCAGACTTGCCAATCCCCACCAGTCATGTAGGATAATTCCTATAATGAATCTCTTCACATATATGTATGTATATCCTATTGGTTCTATTTATTTGGAGAACCCTGAATAAATACAGTTGGTAAAGACATCTATTTTTTCCTCCATAACATGGTATATGAAAGAACACATGTTTAAAACATTTAACAAAATTGTCATGAAATAAATTAAGTAGAAATCACCTAATTAAAATTACAACCATGTACTTGTTCTATGAACCACCCAAGCACAAAACTTTTTAGCAAATTAGTGACGGCCTTTAACAAATTTTAAAAAAGTGCTTTGTTTCTTATGCTAAAGGATGTAAATAAAGAATATCCCTCTATAGAATTTATAGAATTAAATTTTCAATCCAATGGAGAAACAGAAAATGTATCTCCCTAAAAAAATAAACCTTGACTTTTGAAAAGGTGATAATTTAAAAACCTGTTCATAGATTTTTATGTATTGAAAACTTTTAAGGTTATGTATCTAGTGAGTCTATCTGATTAATCAGATATTTGCACCAAGTTTAGTGCTTGGTTTTTCAACTGGTAATTCTAGGTATATCAGTGGATCATGAAATTTTGTGTTATCTATCCAAATTGTTTATTATTGCCACGTATGAAATTTTATTGCTATGTATCCAAACTGTTTCTTACTGCCACAAGGCCATTCCTGAAATTTGTAAATTCTCAAACAGAGGTAGATATATGTATTAGTGGTCCTAAGCTCCATGCCACATACTATCTCTACCATCCCCATATATGCAGGCTCTCCCTTGTGGGGAGAGAGGGTATCATATATATATATATTTGTGTTAGTAGAGGTTTAAATTTTTACTTGAAAGATGAAGTATTAGGTGATAGGTTAGCAAATGTTCTTAATGAAAAAGTATACATGTGATGTTCTCATTCCTTCTTCTCATCTACTACTTTATCAAATGCTAAGGAAAATTTTCATCAGTAATACATAGATTAGCATTTGAATCCAAACCCAAGTATTCTCATTTCTTTTATTAAATTCTTGGGTAAGACAATGCTAGCCAAAAAAAGAGGGGGGAAGTAACATGAGTATTATCCAGAAACAGAGCCTGGATTTAAGTCTGACTTAAAAAAAAATTCCTTTGTGTAAATCTCTATTTCTATGTGGTATAATTTTCCCTCTGCCTGAAGGACTTCATTAAATATTTCTTGTAGTGAAATATTTCTTGCTGATGATTAGTTCTTTCAGTTAATGTATATCTAAAAATCTTTATTTCACTCTCATTTTTGAAAGGTCATTTTACCGGGTATCAAATAATAGGTTGACAGTCTTTTTTTAAATTCAGTATTTTAAACATATTCCACTGTTGTCTTGCTTGCGTTCCCTCCAGCAAGAAATCTACTTTCATTCTTATCTTTGTTCTTCTGTACATAACGTGTTTTTACGTCTCTGGCTTTTTTTAAGGTTTTCTGTCTATCACTAGTTTTGAGCAATTTGGTTTTGATGGGTCTTGGTGTAATTTTCTTCACATTTCTTGTGCCTGGATTTCATTGAGCTTCTTGGATCAATTCTTGGGTTTATAGTTTTCATCAGATTTGAAAAAAAAATTTGGCCATTATTTCTTCAGCTATTTTTCTGACATCCCTTCTCTCTCTTCTTTCATGCATAATATATTGTTTGAAATTGACTCAGACCTTGCTGATGTTTCTTGATTTTGTTTTATACTTCTTGCTCTCTGTTTCACTTCAGATAGTTTTTATTGCTATGTTTTCAAGCTCACTGATCTTTTTTTTTTCTTTCTTTAATTTCTAATCTTCATTGAGGCCATCTGGTATTTTTTTTCATCAGAGACATTCTGGCTCTCGTATCTAGAAGTTTGATTTGTATTTAATTTGTTGTTTTTGTGTCTTTTTGAACTTTTTGAACATCTGGAATGAATATTTCAATGTGAATGTTTCAATGTCCTTGCTTGCTATTTCTAAAGTTTGTGTCATTTCTGGGTCTGATTCAATTGATAGATTTTTATTCTCATTATGAGTCATATTTTTTCTACTACTTTGCATGCTTTGTTTAAAAAATTTTGGGAGTAACTAAACTAGACTTATGTCTTCGATCCACTACTATATTATTTTAACATGTCTATCATTTCAAAAATTCTGTCAGCAAATATTATAAAAATCTGTGTTCTAATCAGCCATTTAGTGGGATATCCCAAAACCATATAGAATGGCAGTCTCGAGGCTCTGTGGCTTCATTCCTGGCATACATAGATAAAAGAAATGTCTAAGACCACCCTCCCCTGAGTCTACGGACATGCAGGGAATATCTGCCAGATCCAAAAGAAGTGCTAAAAATTGCAACTTTCCTCAGGGAATGTTAACAGAATAGATTAGTTGCCCCATTTCTGAACTATGCCTTTCTTGTCAGGAAGAGATTATGTAAATACAACATAAGGAAGATATAAAGACACAGGTGGAGATTTTATTTCCCTAAATATCTTGCTACTTCCCAGAATAAATTTTGCATGTGTGAGTGAATTCAAAAGAGCATATGTTCCTAAACAAAGATGATCATTTCAAAGAGTAGAAATAAGAGTCCATCTTCATTATAATTGGAGTAAAGGAGATTTCATTCCCTACAGTGTAAGTTCAGCTGCTTCATTTTGGTTTTACTGATTCTCTCCTATACTGCTAAGACAAACTCATAAACCTGTATTTTTCAAAGGGTCACATTCTAAAGTTATTCTTCATTTTTCTAATAGGAATTCAAGAATACTTTATGATTTAAAAAAATGCATTGGCCTTTTATCTGATGTCACTTACCCTGATAGCCACTGTTTATGAGAGTTGAAAATATCTGCAGATAGGGATGATTCTACCAATTATATTCATTAAAGCAACTTTTTTTAGTCAAATAAGTGATTTGCCTTTTGCTAATTGTGAAAATATCTTAGTAATATACAAGGAAAAAAAAATCCAAACTCTTTTTCTCCATATAATAAGGATTTTAACCTGAGAGTCAGTAGGATATAGAAGATCCCCAAACAAAACCAAGTCACTGTCCACAGGGAATTAAAAATAATGGCTATTACGTAGACTACCCATTTTCTTTCCTAAATTCCTTTATGAGCTCCATTGTTTTTTAAAGTGTTATTGAGATATAATTTACATAAATAAAATCTACCCAGTTTATGTGTAAAATTCAATGGTTTTTAGTATATTCACAGAGTTTTGTAGCCATCAGCCCAATCTAGTTTTAGAGCATGTCTCTCATCCCACACAAAATCTCATGCCCATTAGCAGTCACACCTCAACCCCCAATTCCACCCACCCATGCAACCTAGATGGCTATTAATATACTTTCTGTCTGTAAATAGAATCATATAATATATGGTCTTTGGTATTTGACTTCTTTCATTAGTATATAGTTTTTGAGGTTCATCAGTGTTGTAACATGTTTCAGTACTTCCTTTTTATTGCAGAATAGATATCTGTGGCATGGATATGCCACATTTTGTTTATCCATTCAACAGTTGATGACATTTGTGTTGTTTCCACATTTTAGTTATTATGAGTATTGCTGTTATGGACATTTGCATGCTAGTCTTTTTTATGGATATATACCTAGAAGTGGAATTACTATCATATGGAACCTGTTTTCCAAATTGTACTATTATACAGTCCCACAAGCAATGTATGAGTGTTGTAATTCCCCACAATCTTACCAATACTTTTTATTATGTATCTTTTTTATTATAGCCATCTTAGTGTGTGTGAAGTGTTATCTTATATTGATTTTAGTTTGCATTACTTTAATGATTAATGGTGTTGAGTATCTTTGCATGTGCTTTTGGACATTTGCATATCTTCTTTGAAGAAATGTCTATTTAAATCCTTTATAACCGGGTATCTGCTTTCTTATTGTTGGGTTATAGGAATTCTTTATATATTCTCTATAGAGGTCCTTTATTAGATTTAGAATTTGCAAAATTTTTCTCCTATTTTGAGGATTGTCTTTTTACTTTCTTGTTCATGTTGTTTGAAGCCCCCAAAATTTTAAATTTTGCTGAGGTCAGTTATCATTTTCCTTTACTATTATTGCTAGTATTTTTGGTGCCATATCTAAGAAATTGCCTATCTCAGGGTTATGAGGATTTACTCCAATGTTTTCCTTTAAAAGTTTTGTATCTTTTGTTTAGTTCTGTGATCCACTTGAAGTTAATTTTTGTGTGCGGTGTGAAGTAGGGTTCTCCATTAAATTTAAAATTCTCTTACCATGTCCAACCTAGCTGTATGCCATTCCATTATTATAACTTAGAGTCAAAATCTGCACAATCAAAATAAATACATCTATAAAGACTTCAAAGTATATTTTTTCCAGTGTACCTTTTGTCTCTTATGTGTACCACCATTCTCAGCCTGGCTGACTACATAATGGAGTAGTGAGTACATCTTTTTTAATTGTCTTAATCCAGTTCATTATCAAATTATATGGTAATTACAAAATATAATGTGAAATCTTCTTTCCTCTAAATTCATTCTTCTCTTCCAAGTTAGGACTCCAAGAGTTCTTCCACGTACCTTGCAACATATCATTACAGCTGACTTCATTTTTATCTTATACTGGTGCCAGCTATTAAAATTAATGGGCTTAAAAACTTTCACTGTTTACAGGATAAAAGCCTTTGACCTGACATTTAGTGCTCTCCTGTTTTCAACTGACTTTTCCATCGTGGTCTCTCCTCTGTTCTAACAAGCTGAATATCACCCCATTTTTCAGACAGTTTTAATTGATCTACCTCCATAAGTTGGATTGTTCATTTACATCAAATTCATCCTGCTATGATTCACTCCTTTTCCTTATCCTACTCTTTCCTATAAACTCTAACTCATATGACACCTCTTCTTTGAAAGTTTTCCAGATCACTTTAGCTGGAAGTTCTCAATACTTCTTTTCTTATTGGTTCATCTGTCCTTTATTATCTAGACTTTTCTTGTGGCTCATATCAGTTTGTCCCTTGCCATATAGAGTAACTTCTTGTATATATTTTATGCCACTTAGTGTATCACAAAGTCATTCAGAGTAAAATACATAAACAAGTTATCATTTTTACCCTATTCCCAAGGATAGTATTTCAAAATAATGAAAGTGCTACTGAATACACAGTATGTATTAAGTAAAGAACTATTGAGTACTCAGAAAATGAATGTGATTTTTCTTGCAGAGGTGACAGAATCAAAGACACACCTTCACCATTTCAATGGTATTAGAAAAATGAGCCTAGCAGAAGGACCACCCCTTCCTATTTATTATTGTTCATATAGTAAATATATATTATCCTTCTATCATTTTGTCCACCCTTTTCATATTTACCAAATGTTATATCTACATGTGCTTTGGAGCTGTCTTTAAGCCAATGTTGATTTTTCAGGGTGCTCTATGCTGTCTCACTTAGAGGGAGAAGACACATAGATGCTTCTGTGTAAAAAACCAGTTATGGAAATAGTTTTATTGCTTCAATACTGATGCCAGCATGGCTTAGATAGAAATCCTGAGTTCTGCTTTTGTCTACAACACAGCCTAGAATCTGGCCCTGCCTATTCCTCCAATCTCATTTTTTCCATGTCTGTACTTTGCCCAGTCTCATCTAATGCTAGTTACACTGACCTCCATGCTAATTCTCAAACAGGGCAAGAGAGCACCCTTCAGGGCTCTGGCATCCACCATCCATGTTAACTGGATGCTGCTCTTCTCCAGATATTCTCATGGCTTACATCTCCAATTCTTTAAGGTCTCTGCTACAATATCCATGATTTTGCTATCTAAATAGGACCCTCCATTCATCCTCTCTTCCTCTATTATATTTTCTTTACAGTTCCTAGATGTAGCTGACATTATGTTGCATAATTATTTGCTTATTTTTAAAGTGTCAACCTCTATTTTTAGAACACAAATTCCAGGAGGGCAAGGAGGCTTCCCACACTGAGAACAGTATCTGTTGCACAATTCTGTTCAATATATTTTAATAAATGAGTGGGTATCTGATGGCCTTGCTGTAAATGGTCCTGTTGTCTTACGCTAGAGTGATTTTAGTTCATACCAACCCAGTAGGGCATCACTTTGGAAAGTCAATGATTTCTGAAAATTAAACATTCCTTAAGATATGTACAGATAACAAGTTATTAATAAGGAAAATAGGTCTTCAAGGGACAAACTCCCTGGAAAGAACTGAAAGAATCTGACATGTTAAATGAAGCAATAAAAAATAATAATAAAGAAAATAAAGGAAAAGAAGTTTTCCTTTGACCCTTGTAAAGTTGTTGTTAAGAGAGGTTAAAAAAAAATAAGGTAAAAGATTTCTTCTTACCTGAGTCTTTGGAAGACAAAATAACAGGAGAAACTTACTTCAGAATGTCAGAGGTATCTGAAATCAGAGGGCAGCCCCCAAATCATGAAAAGGGCGAGGAAAGAGGGATGGATGGGCCCCACCAAAGCATTGCTCATAGCTGTCAGAATTTTTATATATCCTGAGCTAATTTAGCTCCTTTTTTTCATGAAGATTATTGACTTCTGTAACTTAATCTTGCAACCAACCACCTTGCTAATCTTTATCCCTATTTTAAAGTTAATTTTTACTACAAACACTTTTCCTAAAATACCTTTTGCCTGAATTTTATATTTTGAGCTAAGACAAGGACATTTAGAGGAAGAGGCAGGTTTGAAGTTTAGCGGATACATCACACCCTGGCAATCTTCTAGGTCTTCTCTCAGTCATTAGGACAGACACTCCCCCTCCAGAGTTGAAACTTTAGGCTTTTTTGAGAGGGGTTCTCCATTATTGTCTCAGATTGGGCTGTTTGGGGCCAGGTCAGTGGATCATAAACTGATGATTTCAATCAGGCATTGGGCAGTGTGTTAGGTGGCAGACTGGGAATGAAGCCAAGGAATAAAATGAGCATTGGAGTAGTGAGCAAGGTATAATTAGGATGGAACTGGCAGTTAGGGATGCCTTACCCATTAGCCAACACTCTGGATAAGCTGCAGTGCAGAGTGTGTGGCTAGGAGCCCAGGTGTAATGGCTGTTTCAGACCTCATGTAGTAGCTCTAATCAATCACTTGAGATAGAACATAACTCTAAATTGCATGTTGTTGTTGGTAACAGAGCACAAGGTGAGGTAAAATGCAGTTGGTAGAAATCCATGGAAATGCAGGAGGAGATAGGTAGTTATTTTTCCCATATTTCTCATATGTGCCGACTCAGTATCAAATACTCAGTGCCAAATTTCTGACTACATATTGTATGAAAGAATGTATAGCAGTGGAAGATTGTAAATTAGAAAAATGAATATTTGAATAATATTTTGGGAATTACTTAGAGCTTGCTAGAAATTTACAGAGGAAAAAGTAAATAAACCTTGCTACTTCAGCACAAGAATAAAGATGAAACAAATGTCCTAAATAATGGAAGAAACCTCCTCTAACAAATTCCAAGTGTTCTGAAATAAGAATAATAATGAACAAAGTTGGATTTTTTTTTTTCTCTTTGGCTTTCAGGTTCATCTCTCTCATTTAGTTTGTGAAGGTGACAATGTTTATTTCTTTATAATAACTTTTTCACTGACTTATTGAAGAAGGTTAAAAATAGAAATAAATCCACTTAATTTGTAGACTCAAAGTATAAATAATAATCAGATTGCAAAAATAAATTTAAAATATTAGATGAGCCTGGCCAACCTAATGCACATTATCAATTCAAGACCTCTACTATAACAAGTGGTATGACAAGGCTGCCAATTCCAATGAACTGCAACAGAATAAATGGTGCTGGGAGAACTGCA
Source organism: Choloepus didactylus (assembly GCF_015220235.1). Classification (NCBI taxonomy): domain Eukaryota; kingdom Metazoa; phylum Chordata; class Mammalia; order Pilosa; family Megalonychidae; genus Choloepus; species Choloepus didactylus. The sequence continues at coordinate 49,909,794 of NC_051321.1, forward strand.
CATCCACATGCAAAAGAATCGAAAAAGATCCCTATCTCATACCATATACAAAAATCAACTTGAAATGGATTAGAGATCTAAATATAAGAGCCAGGACTGTGAAATTTCTAGAAGAAAATGTAGGGAATCATTTTCAGGATCTTGTGTTTGGCTATGGTTTTTTAGACTTTTAAACCCAAAACCCAAGCAATGAAAGAAAAAAAAAAATAGATAAGTGGGAACCTTTTGTGCATCAAAGGCTTTTGTTAAGAAAGTGAAAAGACAATCAACCATTTCTTAATGGAAGAAAATATTTGGAAAGCACATATCTGAAAAGGGTATGTTAATATCCAGAACATATAGTGAAATCCTGCAACTCAACCATGAAAATAAAAACAATCCAATTTAAAAAGGGGATAAATCACTTTAATGGGCATTTTTCCAAAGAGGATAATCAAATGGCTAAAAAGCACATGAAAAGATGTGCAACATCACTAGCTATTAGTGAAATGCAAATCAAAACCACAATGAGATATCATTTCACACCTACTAGAATGGTTTCTATTAATAAAATAAGAAAATTACAAGTGTTGGAAAAGATGTGGAGAAAAACTCGTTCATTGCTGGCGGGAATGTAGAATAGTGCTGCTGTTGTGGACGACAGTTTGGCAGTTCCTCAGGAAGCTAAATATAGAATTGCCATATAACCCAGCAATCCCGCCACTAGGTATATGCCCAGAAGAATTGAAAGCAGGGACTCAAACAGATATTTGCACACCGGTGTTCATAGAGGCATCATTAACAATTTCTTAAAATGGAAGCAACCCAAGCATCCATCAACTGATGAATGGATAAACAAAATGTGATATACACTTAATGGAATATTATTCAGCCATAAATAACGAATGAACTCCTGATGCATGAAACAACACGGGTGAACCTTGAGGACACTATGCTGAATGAAATAAGCAGATACAATGGTCAAATACTGTATGATCTCACTGATATGGACTAATAATGATAAACAAACTCATAGAGTTAGAATCTAGAATATAGGTTACCATGGGATAGATTGGGGGAAGCTGTTGCTTAATTTGTACAGAAATTCTGCTTAGCTTCTTTGAAAAGGTTTGGAAATGGATGGTGGTAATGGTAACAGATTATTGTGAGTATAATTAACAATACTGAATTATGTATGTAAATATGGTTGAAAGAAGTTTTGGGCCATGTATATTACTAGAATGAAAGAAGATAAAACATGAGACTGTATACCATAGTAAACCCTGTTACGGATGAAGGACTTGAGTTAATAGTACAAGTATAAGAATGTTCTTTCATGAATTATAACAAATGTATGACACTATTACAAGTTCTTAATAATAGAATGGTAGGTGGAAAAAATATACTTTAAACTGTGGTCTGTAGTTAATAGTACTATTTTAATATTCTTTCATCAATTGTAACAAAGATAACACACTAAGGCAAAGTGTCAACAATAGGAGGTATATGGACACACTATTTTTTTACATGACTTTTCTGTAAACTACAACTTCTTTAATTAAAAAAATAACATTAATAAAATAGTATACTAAAGGAACCAGACACAAAGTACTATATGTTGTATGAGTACGTTTATATATAATTTAAGTATAATAAATCTATATTGAGAGAAGTAGATTAGTGGTTATGTAGGGCTGGGGAAGGATAGAGGGATTGAGTGGTGATTGCTAAGAGGTATGGGGTGTTTCTTCTTGTAAGTAATGAAAATGTTTTAAAATTGATTGTCATAATGAATGCACAACTCTGTGAATATTTTAAAAGCCATTGATTGTACACTTTGAATAGATTGTATGGTAATGAATATATCTCAAAACGACTTTTAAGAAAAAACAATGTAATGCTATTTAACTAGAAAAATTATTTCAATATATTTATGCGTTGTGAAAGAAGCACACAAAAAGACTAAAGATTGTATGATTCCATTTGTATAAAACTCTAGAAAATGCAAATCAACCTGTAGTGGGCAAAAGCGGATCAATTTCCTGTGCCGAGGGATGTTGGAAGTGACAGAATGGAGAGATTTCAAAGGGTGTGAGGAAACCTTTGGGAGTGATGGATATGCTCACTATTTTGATTGAAGTGATAGTTTAGGGGTACATGTGTATGTTAAAACTTTTCAATATCTTTAAATAGCTGCAGTTTATTGTATGTAAATTATATCTAAAAAGTGATTTTAAAAACCTGCAAGGAAATTTTGGAAATCAGTCACACAAGTAGTATAAAGAAAGCCACATGCTAAAGAGTGCATCTGCATCATTGAGGTCAGAAAATGCCCACCTGGGAACATAGGAGAAGTTGCTAAAAACTGGAAAGGGACCCAGAGAAATATTTAAGATGACAGGATTGTTATATATCTTGATCTGGGTACTGGATACACAGCACAATATATATGTAGAAAGTCATTGAATTATACATCAAGATTTGCTCATTTTAATCTAAGTAGTTTATATCACTAAAAAGAAAGCATAGTGGGGAGTAGAAGACCATGTCAAATATTGCATAGCAACAGGAATGTTTAAGAAACTAATCTTGGTTATCTGAATTGGTATCATTTAAATTTTTTCAGTGTCTGTCAACTGTATATCCCAAACATTCCATTCAGAGTGTATATACTCAAGAAGAAATATTTTCATGTGTGTACCAAAAGACATATGGAAGAATAGTCATAGCTGTACACTTTTTAATGAGCAAATATGGAAACAATTCATGTCTTCATTAAATGTATAATGGATAAATAAATTATGGTATTTTCATACAGTTGAATACTACCCAGCATTGAAAATGAACTAACTAGAGCTTCATGCAAAGTGGGATGAAATTCACAAATGTAACATTACCTTAAAGAAACCAGACATAGTGGAATACTATGTGATTCTATGTATATAAGGTTCACAAAATATCAAAACTTATCTAGATGTTAGAAAATATATTGGGGTATATGTTAGGTGATAGGTGGAAATCAAAGGCAGCTTTTGGTATTCCTGTTAATGCTCTATTTCTTAATCTGAATGGTGTTTATGTGGATTTGTGCACTGTGTGAAAATTCTTAAAGGCATATTGACAATTTATGCACTTTTTAAAAAACGTTATAATTCACTTAAAATTTACTTTAAAAGAATTTGAATTTATTATAATAATTTAATATTTTCCCACACAATAAGAATTTAATCACTTATATTGCAACTAAGAAGTAGAATTAAATTCTAGTTGTGTTGCAAAATAATGTATACCTACAATATAGTTGTTCATATATAGCTCTGATCGCACAGAATTTTAGAGATGGAAGGAAATTTTAATACAATTAATGGAAATTAATCTACTTATTCTTACATATGAGGTTGCCACTGTCAAGGCAGGCTAACTCGTTGGGGTGATTAGCTATAAAGCTGGGACTAGTCCCTACTTCTTGACTGCCAACCTAGTGCTCTCTCCAAATGACTAGGTATCCTGATTTACTCTTGGAGTCTGAAATAAATTTATAGGAGGTTTGGAAAACAATTTCCATCTCCCTTGGTTTTGTTAAATGAGTTTTTACAAAACTTAAGCAGTAATGAAACAATTTCAGTATTTACCTTAGTATTTATATTTTACACATTTTAGACCTAAGTATGTTCAGAAGGAACTATAGCAATTATACCTCCATCCATTTAGTCATCAGGTTTATTCTAGTTTTATTCAAACGATTGCTTAAAATACTACATAAAATTTTGTATTTCATACAAGAATTTACAAACAATACACTTATATTACTGTTATAGTCTTGGCTGGAAACCAATAAATAAATCAATTTATGTTTCAGCAATAGCTGAGCACTTATTATGTGGCAAATCCAGTGCTTGGGACACAATAATGAGCAAATCAGACACAGTACCTACCCTCATCGAGTTTACAGAATAGTTAAGAATTAAGGCATTCATCACCTAATCACAGACACACACACACACAGAAACACAAATGGTAGAAAATGCAGTAAAGGATAATTGAAGGAGTATGGGATGGACAACAAGGCAAACTGGAACTTAAAAAATTATATGAATGTAACAATTTGTATACTGAAGGAATTTATGCCACCCTTAGATGCATATGAACATTAACTTCATTTATTTTGTCACATAATAATTATAAAACATAATTAAGAGCATTGTTCCTTCTTTAAACCAGCTCTTCAAAATCAATGAAGGTGTTACCAACATTGTCAGGAAATTAGAATACAACTGATTTTCAAGATACTGAGTCTGTCATTTATAAATTTCTCTTAAAAATCAATACCATTTATATAAAACGGTTTCAGTAATATCATTAATGTTTTATCTTCCCTGACAGAGTAAACTGCTTAACAGTGTATCCAATTTAATTTGCTTGCTGCACAAATTGTGCCTTAGCTTTTAATTAATACACAAAATGTTTACTGCTTCATTAATCAAAACATGTCAAGCCATATGCTATTAACTCCTAAAAGAAAATCTTAATTGCCCTCAAAGAGATGTCATAGAAATTTTGATTTTCTTTGTATCAAGTTTTTGTAAGTATAAATGCACTATCTCTCATTCCAGTTTTTTTCTTTCCAAATGCCAAAATCAGTTTCTGGTTTCATTTGTAATACTTCCAAGGACAAAGATGACTCCAGATATGTATTTGAATTGAATGCTCTGGGAATTTGTGTAAAACTCTTCTTAGTGTTCCTTCATTTATTCGTTCACATGAATAGGGGTTGTGGTTTAGCATCCATTATGTGACAGATCATTTTAGAGATTGGAGATACATTGCAAAATATAACAAATAAAAAACCTTTCCCATTACTTTTCTATACTAAAGACTAGGAGGGACACTACAAAGCATATATAAATAGTAAATGTAAATACAAAATATAATGTCAAAATGTGGTGAGTGTTCAGTAAAAGTTAAATAGCATAAGGTCCTTAAGGGTGAGACAGTGGGAAGGAGAAGTGTTAGATAAGGTGAGGGACAGAGAATCAAGAGGGGCAGGCCATGTAAAAATCTGCAAGGTGAAGTGCTTTAAGCAGAAGGCAAAGTAAATTCAACAACCCTGAGAAAGGAGCAAACTTGGAATATTCAGGATAGGAAGAATAAAGTTTTGCTGGAGCAGAATGATTAAGGAGAGTGGTAAGAGGTAAGTTAAAAACGGTAGTCAAAGACTAACATATGTAGCATGTCGTCGGATACAGTGGGAACTTTGGATTTTATTATAAGTGATGGGAAGCCTGGGCAAGAGTTTTAAAAAGGAGAGTGACATGATCTATTTTTATATTTATTAACAGTCACTCTGGATGTCTGGGGTATAGGCCCCAGAAAAGTGATGATGGCTAAAACCAACTGAGAAGCCATTGCATTAGCCCGCATTTACTGTAATAGTGACTTGGGCAAAGTGAGAGTGTCAACAAGTGATCAGATTTGGGATACATTTTGCAGATAATCTCAGCAGGTTTTGCTGACAGAGTAGATGCAGGATTTGGGGAAAGATAGGAATTAAAAGGGCCTTCCAGTTTTGGGGCCCAAGGAACATGAACTGAAATGGGGAAAATTGAGAGAAGAGGGGTTTACAGGGAGAAAAGCATATCAAGATTTCTGCTTTGGACATGTGAATTTTGATACGCTTATTACACATCAAAATGAAGTGTTATGTTGGCAGTTGAATATTTAAATCTAAAACTCAGAGGTCAGGATTTGACCCACCAACAGTGGCCCTAGGCCCATCAACAGATGTTTAGCTATATCCCCAAAGGCTCCCCGTTCACATTCCCATTTTTGTGACTGGTTGTATTTGACTTCTCGGTTGACTGGGTGGTGAAGTTTCATCATCCAGTCCTCTTTCAGACTTTCATTTCCCCAGCTTTACCCATAATTGATCAAGGTCTAATTCCTAAAACTCTTAGTGGTTCTGCTTCTCTGATTTAACTCTGAGTGGTATACCTCTCAAAATACATTTATTTAAGAAAAAATTAAAGATCTTAATCTTGTCCTCAAATAAAATATTCATCATTTTAAAATATAATATTTAATTAAGTGAAGCAGTGATTTTAGAGAAATTCAAAATTCAAAAAAACGCATTTTTATAAATGTTTAATATCTAATCACATTTATCTACAAATACTTCTGCATTAGTGCTTTTAAGTGCTCATATTGTTTAGTGATATAGAAAATGGTCGTGGTGAATCTCTTACACTGTCATTCAAAAGCCCTAATATTATAGTTCCTAGGAAGCTTCAAATGCGACAAGACTGTTTATTGTAAGATCCAGTTAAGAAACCACACTCAACTTTTCTAAGAAAAAGTTAATAAAGACATGTAAACATTGTGATTTAGGTTTATATATATATTTATTACAGCAGGGATTTTGTTGAGAATCACTATGCAATGTTGTTTTAAGTAACATGGTAACTTATTTGAAAGAACACACATTAAAAATAAAACCAAATGAATAATTGTTTTAAATGGCTTCAAATTGCTTCCCTACATATGCAAAGGAATATAAATTAGAATCACAGTAGTAATTAATTATTCATTGTAATAATTGCAATAAGTATATAGAGATATAGATGTTAATTTCATATCTATATATGTATGTATTTATAAATATATGTGCATATATCTGTATCTATCATCTATATCTATCTATCCATCTGTCATCTATAACCATTCAAGCTTTATGGTGTACAGATACTTTCTTCTTGTAGGAATTAATTATTCTTGCTCTTATAGGTGTTATTTTAAATATTTATCCATTGGTGTTACTTTTCCATTGGTGTTATTTTTATGTGATATTTTTATGTAATTGGCAAGAAGTGGAGACTTGTTTTCAAACAAGTGGATATATATATATATATATAGCCAGTTTGATCAGTGGCAAAACAGAGCTCTCAAATTGTGTTCCATGAATATGGAAAATGTTAATAGATGGGGAAAAAAGAGACTTGTAGCTAAATACACTCTAGAAAAGCTGGGTTAAGCAAAGTTAACCAGATGTCTCTACAAATTTCCAAGGTGGCAGAAACAGGGTGAAAGAATTCCCAAGTTATTTGATCATAGTTTACCCTCTGTAGTCATATTCTACTAAATATGATTTGGTTCATCTTGGTATGAAAAGTAGAGGTAAATAATTTGTGCTCTGCTATCACTTCCCTCCATCCCAACCCAAAGAATAATATTTTCATCTTCTGTTATAGTAAGTATAACTATAAAAAATATCTTTTTTTTTTGCATTGTAAAAATAGCTTCCATTCTGCAGTTCTATTTTTCCCCCTAAAAATAATGGTATGCCACAAAGTAAAAGTTCTGCAGGTGTTTTACAAATGTTTGGGGAGTTGAAAATTAAAACTCCTAGACTGAGAGTGAGGGGATCTCTCAATTCAACAAAAATCTCAACCTCAATTTGTTTCTGTAGAATATGGGCATAGGGTAGCTATCGCCATGGTCCTTTTTTAGCTCTACCACCCGATATATTTATGTAGCACTTCTTGTCCATCTAAGGGCTGAACAATATGATCTAGGTTCATATTTTGCATTTCTTCATTAAAATCAGCAGCAAAAATTAGGAACAGATTGTGAGATGAAGATTCTGCTCTTCACTCAGTGTTTCCTTTTCCAGGACTGAATCTTGAAATTGCTGGTCAGGAAGTCCTCCTCTAGGGGGAATGAAATTCATGTTTATTAAAGCACATAGGAGAACTATTCTAGTGACATTTTATCGTTATTTTAAAATGCAAATAGATGGTGCTTAACAGTAAAATGCATCAGTTTTTCCTAAGCCACTAATTTCTGCATCTTTCTAAGCCAAGATTATCTATACTTGAATCTAGCAGAGAATTCCCCAGCTTAGGTTTTCAGTGGAAAAAACTGTTGGTAGAACCCAATTTGCAGTGCTATTTTCTATTTCTTTGAACTTTGATATACTTGTGCTTCATTTTTAAAATATAAATTCCTCCTTATATGACAAAACATCATGACATGTCTGTATCATATAAAATAAATAAATCTGTTTCCCCACCTTATCTTATAAAGAAGATAGCAAATATATTTTCGATAACAAAATCCTGTAAGTGACAGTCATGCAATATATATTTTCCTGTACTTCTTACAATGCATTTCAAGTTAATAAATGGATGTGGGTATAGTAACAAATAAAAAGATCTGTGTTACTTTCATATCGTTTTCTGTCCTCTATCTGATTTTACATTTAATTCCAACTCTACTGAGTCTTTCATTTGCTTTGAAAAGTAGTGAATTAGATTCCATAAATCTTACTCAAATTAAAATTACCCTAAAATGTAATTAAGGTAATCTGAAAATGACTAACTCTAACAATGTCTTTGTATAATGGAAACAGTAGTAGGTATTATATTCTCTGTACTCAAAAACTCCCCAAAAGATAAATTGCAATATTTTGTGAAACCATCTTTTAATTACAGTGCCATCATTAATCACCTAGCAAACAATAGCTACTGGCAACTTAATAAAAATGCCTAATTGCAATTATTAAATCACTTGTATGATTCTTTTTTTTGAGAATTGTGCTTTTTCACAAGACAGCTGAATGTTCATGAAAAGAAGTTCTTAATATATGAAATTGTTGTAACTCTATTATTTATGAAGCTCATATCAGTGACCCATTTATATACACACTATCAGGGCAACTGCCTCTTTTTCCCAATTTCAAGGCACCTGGGTATTTTCCAACATCCTCCACTAAAAAGTGTTTTTCCACTACTATTGCATGTACATTTCTTTTTGCTTCTTCTAGTTTTCCCCCCATAAGCATACACAAGTGTAACAGAAATTTTCCTGTAGAGTACTTGTGCATTTAATCCTCTACTCTGAAAATGTTTTTATTTATGTCTTCCCAAGTAAAATTTGAGCTCACTGATTATACTTACTTTACATTATTCATCTTTATTTTGCTTATGCCTAGCATAGTATTTACTGTATTTTCAGATAATGGGGAATAAAAGTGAAGGTAGTGCATTTCCCATTTTATTTAATTGCACTCTTGTCTTTAAAAGAATATCTATTAATAACTCTTGATTCATCACCTATCCTTTTTTCCTGACCTATGGCACATACTGATTAATGAGAGGTGCTTAAAGGCTCAACATATGTAAACATCACATTAGGGAATCATGGGAGAAATATCATGCTGCCTGCTGAGGATTAAAGATGGAAGAGAGGGACAAAAGAGGATGATTTGCAGTCTTTGGACAACCTATGTTAGAAAAAAATAGAATTCAGGGAATACGTAATGCAGAAACTGAAACTGTTTGAAAATGCTTGTTTTCTTCAGCACAACAAATAAAATAAGGAAGAATTTGTTTGAAACTTGTTATGCTTATGAATAGTCTATTATAAGATCCCATTCATCAATTCTCAATACTGGCAAAGTGTTTACATTAAATAAGAAGGAAATTGCCCAAGCAGGACAAAGTACTTAAAGCAGGGAAACCCCTTGATAGAATGGCATGGTCTCACAGAGAGAAGTAGTAAATATTATGACTTCAAATATTTCTCCTTCTATTGCCTATTATATTGGAGAAGCATGAATTGGGGGCATGTTGGGCTGTGCTCCTAGGAGGAGCTGACCAGGGGTATTAGACAAAGCATTAAAAAAATGTATCATGTCTCAGACCTTTCTTTGATATTTCCATTTATGTATTCCAGATTTCCAAAAGATAAAATAATAGTTCATCAGCCAGTAAAGGATTTATAAAAGGAGAAAAACATTTTGTCTAATAATGTAAACGTAAGTAGCAATTTTTTTCTGATATTTATAAAAAAAAGAGATAACAAAGATACAATTATTTAGTACTGGAAAATGGTAGGAAAACTCTCTTGGAATAATAATAAAATAAGTCTTTAACTCTAGAACTGAGATACCTTAAAATAGTTTCCCTTATTCAGTCTACCTGATGGAATGCATTTGCCAATGACTGATCTTTCCTACATCATTAAATGTCTTATCCTGAAGTAGATGTGGTCTCAGACTGTGTGAAATAGCCCAGATACTTTTGGAGATTATAAGGAAATTCAGAGATAATCTGATTTGTTGACAAGCCACTATTTTATAGGCATCTGTAATTCTTCTCCCAGGTAAAATGGAGAGCCAGGTCTTTCTTAGATGTCGTAGTTGCATTCCATGCAGAATGCTTGTTCTCCAACTTTAATGGATTTTAACTAGACCTGTACTCAGAGCACCTATCCTTTCCTTTCTTTCCCCCCAGCAAATGCAAAATAAACCTGAAATGAAATTAGCTCATTATGCTTTTCCATCTACCAGCAATATCATTCATGCAGAAGTTGATTTTACAGTTTAAGACATTTATCCTAGTGTCTCTCTGTATTTCCTCTGGAGTCCTGATATATGAACTTGTCTCCAGTCTAACTCAGTACCTGGTTAAACTTTTAAGAAGCTCTTATTTAACTTATGGAAATTTCCCTCAGAAGCATAAATTGTATGTTTGGCAATGACATTCTATTGAGACTCAAGTTTAGTTTCTGCTACTTCCCAGCTTCACTACTAAGAGCTCCCAAAGAGACTATTTCTTGTGGCAAAACTATTAATTTCATCCTTGAAAAATGGTTCTTTCTTACTTTTCTGTGTTGGTAGAAGATCAAATATATAGTCAAACATATCTAATATTCCTCTAAGTTATCACTGAAACATGTTCTCATTGTTCTAAGCAATTCCCACAGTTAAAAGTAAGAATTTTTGTAGAGTACGTTAACTCTTTTTTGAAAATTATAGTTATGGGTTTTTTAAGGAACAAAGTAAGAAGAGTAGTATAAGATGATAGGAATTTTTAAATAGCATTGGGACAAAATTTATGCTGTGATTCAAGAAATTAAAATTATTTTAAGGCCTAAAGTGCTAGAGGTATAGATCTACCAAGTGATATTAAAAACCATGGTGTAATAGTTTTAGAGTCATGAAACAAAAAATCCATACTCCAACAACTGATAATCTTCTAACATAAGGAAAGTAATATTAGTAAATATTATTAAATATCTACTGCTATGTGTGATGAGGAATATACAAATCGTATGAGATATAGTCTCTGTTATAAAAGAAAATGTTAGAGGAACCTGTAGACCTACACCTAAAAACAAGTGGTAAATAATGATAATGACAATGGAAACTAATGTTAACAGAACTTATGTGTCAAGTACTATTTTAAGCACTTCACTTGTATTTTTCGTTTGATTGTCGCAACACATCTAGGTCTTACTATTACTCACAGTTTAGTGACAAGTCCCCTCAACAGAGGTTAAATTTGTTCACTGTTGTGAGGTGGCAGGCTGAAATTTGAGTCTGGTTTTGGACTCTGCTCATTGCCTTAAAATTACAAGACAGTAAAATCATTGATAGTGGAGAAGTAAAATAAAATAGAAGAGCATGCTTTGGAGCCAATAAAATTATGTTTGCGTCTTGGATCCACTACTTTGTAATTGTGTGCTTTAACCTCATTACTCTTCAGTTCCTTCATTCATAAAATTTTAAATGCTAACATTTCCTGAACACTTAATGGCACTGTTGTAAGAAATTTATATGCATTATCTCATCTCCTACTTTTAATAAGTTCATGAGATAAAAACTATTATTTCTTTTCCATTTTACTGATGAGGAAATTGAGACCCTGACAATTTAAGTAAATTTGCCTGAGGTTATATAGTTAGTTTTTTTTTTTCAGAGAATGTCTCTATAACATACTCTCAATCACTATACTGTAAAGCCCTAGAACAATGTAGATACTCAAAACAATGGTAGCTATTATACTTATTGTTATTTGATATTAATGATATATTTTCAGGTCTGTTTGTTTGCAGAAGTGTGAGATATCAATGTAGGCAGAGAAACTTGCATGGGAAAAAATGACACATGAGTAGTTCTACATCAATCCACAATCCCATTCGCCTTGAGATGTGAACTAAATTCAGAGACCCAGTATCCCAAACTCAGCCCAACTCCATGCCGTGGTCACCATAGTTGTGTCCTCATTGAAGACCTCTGCACTGTATTGACCAAGTCCCAGAGAGGAAAGGGACTTGTTTGGGTTTTACTCATAAGGAATTGTAAGAGTATATGGTTTCACTGGAGAATATTAGTAGACTCCTTATGGTCTATATTATGTACCTCAAGGGTAGGATGATAAGGAGAGTCCAATTAACTGTTGGGGGTGGAGACAGTTGGCAAATGAAAACAGACAGTTTTCTTCAAATAAGTTTATTTCTCTCATATAGTTCTGCTTAGAAGAGAAAAATAGCTTATATGTGTGTGTGTGCTAAAACCTGGGTGTTTGTCCAACTTGTAACAAAAAAAACAGTTGCCTTATTTGCTGGGACACAAACAGTCATTTCTGGAGCCCCGAGTTGCCATTTAAGAACTCTGACTAACTGAGAACACCATTCTGTGAGGATGTCCAGGAGCACAGGAGAGACCACATGTAAGTGTTCTGGTTGACAGCGACAACCAGCAATAACTCCCAGACATGTGAGTAAGAAAGCCTAAGATTCTTCTATTTCCTAGCCATTGAGTCACCCTGAGCAATTGAGTCTTCCAAGCTGATAACTTATCATGGGGGGAAAAAAACAACAGAAGAAGCCATCGATGCTGGCCCTAACAGAATTCTGACTCATAGCAACTGAGAGCATAATAAAATAGTTGTTTTAAACCACTAAGTTTTGGGTTAATTTGTTATATGGCAATAGTAGCTGAAATAGGTAGTCAAGCAATGACTGGAGTCTCTAAAAGATTATTAATAACAAGCTTGATGTGTTCCACACACATAGTCCTGCATAAAAATCTCAAAAGACTCCCATTTCTTGCTGGTTGTAAATGTGGAGAACTCAACTAATGTTGAGTAAACAACAAAATGTGCATTATATGTCAATCTATAGTCCTTTCTAAGTCTTTTTCAATTATAAACTATTCATATTCTATACACAAACTCTTTGGGAAGATTAAGCAAATGCCACATTCTTTCTGTTCAAATAGAAATAAGACAGCAATCTTTCTATGTATGGTACATTAGAATTACTAGGCATAAATTATTGAATTCAATACCCTTCATAAGTGGAATTCAGCTATTTAAAAATTCAATTAATCACTTGAACAAATATATTTATACTATCATTCACAGCTTAACAGTTTTATTATTACTATAATCTTTTATTAAGCATTTTTCTAAGTTTTACATTGTTTAACCATAATATTAATAAAATGATGTGTTTCCACTATCTTTAAACTAGTATCATACTTTTTCTATTTGAATTCTTAAGATGTTTTATTTATTTAAAAAATTCAGAGACCAAAAGTCATGTTTTGTCTCTAAAGAATCACTTACCCTTTGAGAACTCAGAACAAGTTGATATGTTTCTCCCCAAATCAATATAGTCAAATACCAGTGTATATGTACATGGGCAAATTTAAGTGCTATCTGCATCAACTGAGCGAATAATACTTACAGAGCGTAAAGGTTTATTGATTCTTCCCTGTTACAATAAATCAGCGTCCAGTTAGAATTGGTCCTATGAGAACAATTGAACTAGGAAACTACTTTTGATTGTGAAAGAAGGTAAGTTATTTTCTTTTCCATTGCCTCCTTCAGGTTTTGAGCTTTAATATAAAAACCTCTGAGTTTGAAGTTGGTTGGCTTGAGTACAATCCTGATACTTCTGATGACCTCAGTAAAAGTATATAACCTTTTTAAGTCTCATTTGTCTCATCTATACAAAACTATGACATCAGTGATCGTGTAGGATAAATGTTTGACATTACACTGCATTTTTCCCATAGGAGGAACTAAAAGAATAAGTTTACTATTAATCCCTTGCTATGAAATGTAAATCTAACCACAGATGAAAAGTCTGGGAAAGTATCAACTGGACAGCTAAATACTATTTAGGCAGATGGTTCATTATATAAGAGAGCCCAGGTGAGGATGAATGTGGGGTATGAAAACCAGCTCACATGCCATTCACCAAGCAACATCCCTTGATCCAGGCTGCTTTTGCCTAGATGGCATCACATCTTTTACTAATTCCTAGAAAGAAGTCATAAAGGTTACCAGTGGCCCTGCGTTTCACAAACTAATGTCCCAGTCATGGATTAATGATTTCTCCATCAAAAATTTCTTCAGCTTAAAATAATTTCACATCCAAAACCATTTTAAATCAATTTAGCCTGTACTTCCAAAGTAAGTGATATGATGAAAAATATTTGCTGTGGATGCTGAGCAGCTATCTTGCAACACCCTAAATTAATAGGTTAGATTTATTTTACTTCCAGGGGAAGGACTCTATCAATGGGGTGTAGTGGGAGTAAAAGAAGTCAAAATTGAGTGACATGGCAAAGAACAGAGGCTATCTTCTGTTTGAGAAACATTCAAGCATTTGAGGAAACTCAAAAGAAGACAATCAGGAGAGGAATGCTTGATTCATGTCCAGAAGTTCTCAGATGTGATCCAAGCATTTAAAAACACAAATAGTAGAGAAATGCGCATGCAATTCCTGAACTGTGTAGTGTCCAAATATAACTCGATAGTAAAGGGCAGAGTTTTGAGCATATCAACATTTATACCAAAGTAATATAAGACTTGAGATTTGAGAACATGGTCAGAGACTCAGCACAGGGATAAAGACTCAAAGGGACCTAAAAAAATGCAGGTACCAAGGCAGAGACACCACTCCTGGTTAAGAGCTTTACCTGCTCTCTTGTGAGGGGTATGAGGGCAGGTGGAATTGTAGATACCACCAATTATAGGTACCATCAGCTTGTGGATGCCACCATATTATAGTCCCAATTTTGTTTTATTTATTAAAAATAGCATTAACTACTAGCAATCATGGACTCTTTAGTATGTGACAGTCATTTTGCTAACTATTTTGCATTTATCAATGATTCTCAAATAACCACTGGGTTCTTATATCACAATCACTGTGGTCTTTGCTTAAAGTGCATTTCTTATATGCACTCCAGATATCCTGAATGAGAATATGTGACACTGGATACCAGTGCTGCAGCAGATGATTCTTATGCAAACTGAAGTTTGAGGAACTTTGGTATATTATTTCATTAAATTATTATATCAACTACATGAAATAGGTAGTATTATCCTCCCTTTTTGGTGAGGAAATCTACAAAAGGCTAAGATAGATAATGTAACTTTAAATTGAATAATAAATGCAAGCATATTTAATAATTTGAATACAAAAATGAAGACCATAAATTAAAAAGCTAATTGCTAAGTTATTGTTTGTTTGTTGCTCTTTTTTTTTTTTTTTTTTTTTTTTCATCTTCTGTGTGTTTCACTCTATACTTTGGGCTAAACCCTTAATATTTTTATTGCACTAAGAATATGTGAGCTGATATCATTAGGAAGGATATTGAGTTGAAGATATCTAAGAGACAATGCAATTTTCCCTCTTATTAGGGCACACATTTCTTCCTGTACTTGCAGAGGGAAATCAGGAACTGATCCTCAAATGCATATAAATCGTCTACTTTTACCAGAGTGAAAGCTGGTCAAGCAGGAAGGATGGCTGGTCTTGGGTATTATAAGACTTGGGGTTAGGTCACAGAGCCAGAGATCAAATTCAGCAGACAAAGCAGTGCTAGTGGGATTTGATTCTTCTTTGCATTGATAGGATGAATACCCAGGAATGTGCAGCTAAGTGGCAATTGCATTTCTTGGCTGGAAAATGAAAAGATCCTGCCATTTCTGGTCTGCACAAGTAAACACTGGGCAAGTGGCCATATGAGAGATGCAGCTTTCCAGGCAGTTTGAATGATGAAAGGACAAGTGAGACGCAGACTCTAAACAGGGGAATTTACTGAAGTCTATACAAATAAAGGCTTGATGGGCACTTCAGAAACAATCTGCTGGGAGATATGGAACAAAGAGAATCTGTCAACAATAGCTTTGCCTGGCTGAGGTTTTAGACCAGGGAATGAATTCCTTTATGCGTAATACTCTGACTAGATCAGAGATAAAGAATAATTACAGATGACTGCAGTTATCAGGATACCATGGCTGTTTGAACTGACCAAGCTGGAATGGAATAGTAAGTGATACTTCTGCTTTGGAGTTAAGTGCAGGCATACCTCAAAGATACAGCAGGTTTGGTTCCAGAATGCTGCAATAAAGTGAATATGACAATAAAGTGAGTCAATTTTTTTTGTTTCCTAGTGCATGTAAAAGTTGTGGTTACACTATACTATAATCTGTTAAATGGGCAGTAGCATTATGTCTAACGAATGCACATAGCTTAATTTAAAAAACATTATTGCTAAAAAAAAAATGCCAACCATCATCTGAGCCTTTAGCAAGTCATAATTTTTTTTTTTTCTGCTGGTGGAGAGTCTTGCCTTGATGTTTATGGCTGCTGACTAATTAGGGATTAGGGAGATGGTTGCTGAAGGCTGGGTTGGCTGTGGCTCTCTCTTATAATAAGACAATGACATTTGCCCCATTGATTGACTCTTCCTTTCATGTGAAGCCATTAGAGGCCATTGTAGGGCTATTAATTGGGCTAATTTCAATATTGTTGTCTCACAGGGAATAGGGAGGCCCAAGGAGAGGGAGGGAGATGGGGAACAGCCCGTCAGTGGGGCAGTCAGAACACTGACTGACAACATATATAGAGTAAGTTCACTGTTTTATATGGGCGCAGTTTGTGGCACCCCAAAGCAATTAGAATAGTAACATCACAGACCACAGATCACCATAACATATATAATAATAACAAAAAAGTTTGAAATATTTTTCAATATTCATATAAGAAAACTGACCTTCGAAGAATATAAGTTCAATTATAGAGAACTACCAAAATGTGACAGACATGAAGTGAGCACAGGCTGTTGAAAAAACGGCGCCAGTAGAATTGCATGACTCAAGGTTGCTACAAACCTTCAATTTGTCAAAAAATAAAAAAAATAAATAAAAAAATGCAATACAACGCACAGTAAAGCAAAACTCAATAAAATGAGGTATACCTGTAAGTTTTGATAAAGTCTGCCTGATGGCTTGCACCAATTTTGCCTGCCCTGTTCCCAGTTGTAAAGTACTGTTAATCCCTTAATATCTTAAAGGTGAACAGAGGCCAAGAAGATACTCTGTTAAGTTGCAACATCATCTTTTTACTGACAAGAGGTAAAGCTAATAGAAAATAATTTCTTAGTTGAACCAAATAACTTGACTGCTGCATAGATTAAACAGAACTGGCAAAGAACAGAAGCAGTCCTTTACTATCAGTGAGCCTCTGACATGAAGGGTTTGTACATTTGGATACAGATGATAGTAGACGGGTTCTCTGCAATTATTAAATGTGCCAGGGTGAATCAACTTGGGGCAGTACCAGCTTTGGAAACTTGAACCAATGAAATCTCCTCTGTAATATCTGCATATTTTAGAACAGAGATGTTAAATATAGAAGCGACAATGCTGATTTTGTTATATGAATTTACCAAAAACTGTACTACTTAATGTGTTAAATTATTGTTAATGTTTACAGAACTACCAAATACAAAGCAGGGATGGGAAATATATAAGCAGGTAAAATTATAAGGGCAGATATAAACATGAACAGAATAACTATCTCCGAGGATGAGAACTGGCCCCAACCTTTAGAACATTGAGTCTAAGCATGGGCAGAGGCAGGGTCCTATGTAAGTAAAGCAAGTGCCCCACCTGAGGCAGAGAACCAAGTTCAGTTTTTGAATCACAGTTTAGATTCATGGCCTAAACTGTTAGAGAATACTGCAGTATTTATCGTATACAAAGCCTCATACCTGAGGATGCTTTAGCTGTCTGAATTTAGGTCAAAGTGATTGTTGTCTCAACTACTGAGTTTGACTTTGGCCTAGTATTACATTTGATAGGCTTTCTAGACCATCGATCTCTCATGGAGATAGAGTGAAGGAAAATGTAAAACAACTGTGGGATAGGGAAGGCTAACCATCGACATCAAGAAAGAGGAAAAAAAATCTAAAATGCATGAGGAAATGAGGGCAGATAAACAATAAAATAATTTTCTGGAAGATGATTCACTCTGGAAAATATGAAAATAATAGTGAAATTTGAAAAGGAATTTAAAATTGGTATATATATATAGACTCTAAGATATAAAGAAAACCATGTAAAATATAACAATAAAATATCTAAAAGTGTGGGAAGAAAGAAGGAAGAAAGGCAAGTAGGAGAACAGATTATATGGGTAAGAACAACTAACTGCAAATCTCAAAATAAAAGATGTAATCATTGAAATTAAAAAAATAAATATCAGCCTATTTTCAGTTAGTAAAAAGAAAGCTTAATAAATCCCACCTGTGGTCACAATGAAATAAAACTGCGTAACATCATTATAAGTATTTTGAGAGTGAAGAAGATATTAAAACAATAATTTGAGTGACATAAAACTTCTGATTAACAATAATAGGTTCCAGAAAACAATGATTAATCCAAAGGGCTAGTATATGGTAGAAGTCTACCCCATAAGATAGGGTAGATTTAAGATGACGATAAAGGCATTTTAGTATAAATATAAGACAAATGAGGTTAATATACATAGAACTTCATTTAAAGGCCTATTCAATGATCGTAAGCAGAAGTGAATGCACAGGGAAACAATGGAATAGATGCACCCATTCTCTTAAAAGGTTAAATAAAGTTATTAAAAGGCAGAACAATGTAATTTACTGAATATTCTTGATATTTATTTTTCCATATGACTTTTAAGAACATTTCTTCCAATTCCTTTAAAAAGTTGGAAGTTTAACCAGAAACATGTGATATTTTATATTGTTTTTTAGGAATTTATAGTATTCAGTCATTCTTTTCTAAAACATGGTAGGCCCTTTCAGATGTTTAAATCTTATTTAAGTTCTGTTAATATAATCTTACCACTTTTGTGATGTAAGTCCTGTACCCTTCTTATTAAATGCATTACAAAGTGCTTTAAAGTTTTAAAAACTATTCTGAATGGCTTGTTATTTACATTTCCAATTCTTTGTGTGTTTTGGGGGGAATTAAAAAAAAACTTTAACTTGGGATTTTTAACCTTTTATTCAGTCTCTTTATTTTCTTTATTAATTTTAGGATTTTTTTTTTAATAGAGTCTATTTGATTCTCAAGGTTAAAAAAAATAAAGCATAAGTTTAGAGATAAAGTAATAGTTTTATTTCTTTTTCCCCCAATTTTATGCTGATTATGTAATTTCCTTGATTTACTGCATTTTCTAGAGCATCCAAGATAATACTAAGTAATAATGGTCACCAAAGTCATCCCTCCTGTGCTGGTTTGAATGTATTATGTCCCCAAAATGCCATTATCTTTGATGTAATCTTGTGGGGCAGGTTGATTGGTTTTTTTGATTAGGGTGTGACCTTTTGATTGCATGTTTCCATGGAGATGTGACCCACCCAACTGTAGGCGATAACTGATGAGATATTTCCATGGAGGCGTGGCCCTACCCATTGAGGGTGGGCCTTGATCAGTGGAGTCATATAAATGAGCTGACAAACAGAAGAACTCAGTGCAGTGCAGCTAAGAGTGACATTTTGAAGAGGAGCTGCAGCCAAGAGGGACACTTTGAAGAAAGCACAGGAGCTGCAGATGAGAGACATTTTGAAGATGGCCATTGGAAGCAGATTCTTGCTACGGAGAAGCTTAGAGAGGACAAATACCCCAAGTGCAACTAAGAGTGACATTTTTGAGGAACTGCAGCCTAGAGAGGAACATCCTGAGAAAAAGCCATCAAGAAACCAGAACTTTGGAGCAGATGCCAGCCATGTGCCTTCCCAGATAACAGAGGTTTTCTGGACATCATTGGCCATCTTCCAGTGAAGGTACCCGATTGCTGATGTGTCACCTTGGACACTTTATGGCCTTAAGACTGTAACTGTGTAACCAAATAAACCCCCTTTATAAAAGCCAATCCATCTCTGGTGTTTCGCATTCTGGCAGCATTAGCAAATTAGAACACCTCCCTTTTCCAGATTTAAGTAAAGTGTTTTCAATGATGTTCATTTACCAAGAAAAAAACCTTTAAAATAACAAATGGTAAATGTATTTTCCATGTTTATCTTTTTTTTCTATCTTACTTGATTTTGGATTTTTTATTAGAAGGGTCTGCTGAAATAGAAATATTGCCATCAAAAATAGTCAAAATAACTGAAAAACAGTTTAAGGAAGGAACAATTCCCTACCAGATATCAAGACTCATAACTTTCTATATAAGCCACCATATAATTGGGGTAGAAATAGACAAATAGGTTAGAAAATCCAGTTTGAAACATATGTGAGACCCTCTATATGATAGAAGACATATTATAAATAGTGGAGCAGAGATGAAATATAGACTTTGGAAGGTATCACTAATCTTTACCGATACATCATTCTCTTTCCTTTCTAGGCACGTTGAATTCTATTACCTTTCTGTACCTTTACTATTGGATAGGGTCATATGACTGGTTCTGGCCAAAGAAATATGAAATGAGCAGGTCTGAAGCAGTGAAACGCTCATGGAAAAACCTCCAGTTTCTCTTTTCCACTGCAGCAATAATCCTGGAGGAATCTTGTGTGGATATAGCAGAGCCAAAAAATATGAAGTCACCTAGACTTTTGAGTCATTGTATGAGGAGCATCTGCCTTAGCGAATTACATGATATCACAGCAACTTTTGTGTGAGTGGGATTTAATATGGTAGCATACCATAACAGAGCCTATTCTGCTAACACAATAATACATGTTTTTGAACTAATTTATCAGTTTTATTTATGGTTAAAATTAAATGAGATCCATAAATAAATACATACACATATAAATATATGCATAAATTTGAAGGACAGAAAACAGAGTTTATAAAAGGTTGGTGCTGATATAGGCAACAGTTAGAACTCCACAAAACCCTGTTATAATGGGGTAGCCAAACAAGATTTTAAGAAAGGTGATGCCTACTGTTTTGAAATTGTTTACATTACCAAACACCTCATGTATGTTCCCCAAGACATCAGTAAAATTTACCAAAGCCACCAATGATTTGGCATGAAATTATAGAAAGGGCTAAACTTCATATTGGTGCCTAAATAGTAAATTTAAAAATAGTATATATACGTTGAAGCTGGAGCCTATCACTTGAAGCATCATTTGACTCATTGAAATCCAGTAGGAGTTTGCAAAAATCTTGAAATCTTTGGATTTCCTCAAGGTATGGTAATGAGAGTTAGGGGAGAAATTTTGAACAACTTTGTTCTAGATCTTGAGAGTGAGTAAGGCTATAGTTGGCAATTAAGTTATAGATATCAGACAACCAGGTGTTGGGGTGGGGGTAAAGGTTGCATCTTAAAATGATCAATTCTGCAGCCACATAAAAACCTGTCCAAAAACTTGACAGTACTGTAGCAGGCCCCTGGCCAAGGAGAGAATGAAAAAAAATAACAAATGGAGCCAAAGTAGAATTCCTTTTCATTTGCTAGGTGAGCTGACCTTAGTTTTACCTTTGGCAGTGTCTTTAAACCCCCTAGCTGTGTAAAGGAAATATCGTAGTGTGGGAATCAGCAGCTCATTGGTTTAATATTGCATTGTCACATTATTTCACAGATAATGTCATCTTAATTGTTATAAATGACTGCATGACTTGGCTTACTATTCCTTCTCAAATATGTCTTTCTGAGTTCTTAAAATTTTCAGTGCTGTTTCTCAATCTGACTCTCCTGGGAACCAAACCTATATTTTCATAAGACATAAGCAATTATCAGACTGATTTTTCAGGAAGTAAGCTACATAGTTATTTCCAGTATGTTTTTTACAGTTTTAATTGAAAATGATACTGAATCTGAAGAATTGTCTAAAGAAAAACATCAAGAAAAAAATTGGCTGACAATGTCATTTAGGATTAAGTTCATTTGGGAAAACACATCACACAACTTTGAAGTACAGTTTATTGTGGTTAAGGGAAACTGCCTGGAATCTTTGGCTCTTGTCTCAGTTTCAATTTGTAAAAAAAATAAAAGCACATTTAATTAATTGTCTGTATTCGTTTTTCACCTTAGTCATGTGATTTTTCAGAAGTAACTCTCATAGGTATAAGGAGCTTTACTTTCCCTGTATTGGATCATTAGTGTGAGATAAACACTTCCTGCTTCACTGCTTTCACTAGAGGAAGGCATGTACTGATCAATGCCTATCAAGTTTCTTTGACTTTCTTGGAGTGTGGTGCTCTTTATATGGACAAATAAAACAGTAATGACTCACACTTATGGATCTCTAGGGATATTTTCTCCTTTCTGTTCTCTTACGATCTGCAGTTGAAATGTGACTTGTACCATAGAAGGGTACCATGGAATTTCCAATGGTATTCAAAAGCATCCACAATTTCAGAGAAAAACCATGTGGACTCACTGTTTAAAAGTCTTAAATAATTGCTTACTCTAGACTTTGCCTGTGGTAGAAAGTTACTTTTGGAGATTGACTTATTCCCCTGAGTTTTGATTCTGACACCATGGAAGGCAGAACCATGATAAAGTTAAAATTTTTTTTTGTAAAAGGTAAATTGAAGTTTTTTAAATCTAGGTAATATATGAAAAAATCTGCTTCTATCCCAGTTTAAAAAGAAAGACCTGACAATACTCCTATACCCAACTGCAAACACACCCATTTACTCTCATTTAAGACAAAAGCATAAAGTTGCAGTCCCTCCATTTTAAGTCATATATTATGCTTAGGCTTATCATTGTTTACCCACTTCTCTAGATTATGGGGGGCTAAAAGCTTTTCATTAATTGTTCAGGAGTTTTATCTGCTATTGTTTATGATGTTTTCACCCTTACAAAATTCTCAATTTATGTGCTTTTTCTTACAACTTTCCAACACTCCCCACTAATACTTTCATGATTACTAACATTTATGGTTCTCTGAATTGACTGCCAATTTCCATTTTACATATATGCCTTTATTTTGAAAGAACATTAAAAATTAGTTTAATAGAAATGTGGCTAGAAAGCAAACTTCACTGAAATATATACATTTATTTGTTTAAGCCAAAGATTCCTTTTTAGTGTTTAAAGAACAACATTTCTTATTCTATATTTTAATTATTCAATATTCTACCAGAAATGTTTTTGATAGTCACTCAGAAAAGGTCCATTGAAGGTTCCATAATATCAAACATCCCTCTTCCCTTATCTATGACACTTCTTAGATGATTCAGTGTAGCATAATGATTGAGTGTGGACTCAGGAATCAGACTGCCGGTGTTTAAATTCTGACGACCACTTAACATCTTTATGTCTTGTGTTGGGTGAGGAATCTAATCTGTGCCCAGTTCTTCCTTTATAATTATCATGAGACAGCCTATTTGTATTCTTTACTGAATTAAGAGGTAAGAATGTTCACAAAGGAATTTTCAAAATAGTATTATGCAGTGACAATAGCAGTGAGGCTTTTCAAAGCCATAATTTCATAGAGGTAAAAAATTGGATAATCCTTTCTTAATTGACTCAGCCATTTATAAGTACTGTGTCAAAGTGCAATGAAGAGGACGTGAGGCTACAAACTTGTAGATTAAATGCATGATCTATAAATCCCAAAATATTCAGCTCTTCACTAAAATTATTTCATTATGGAACCACAGTCTAATCTCTAAATATTCATGAAGATGATTCAGTTTTAAAATTCTACTAAGTTGAGCTGGGTGTTAATCAAAAATACAGTTTGAATTTTGCAGGTGTCTTTGTTTTTAGACACCAGTATGAAATAGAGACCAAAGGCAAGATCAATTTTTAAATGGCTGCAAAGTAATTGGTGAAACAGGACATGTTAAAACAAATAGTAGAGGAGAACCTAAGATGGCAGCTAGGTGAGACAGGGCAAGAAAACATCTTCATGAAAAATACTAGATAAAAGCCATAAAGTGACCCAGAACATCAGTTCCAGCTATGCATCAGCTGGACAAGGTCTGCTAAATTCACAGGGACCATACATTTGGTGAAACCAGGAATCTGCATTCTGAAATGAGTGAGTGAGCTGGCTGAAAGTCCTGCGGCCATGCTGCGGTGTAGGGAAACCATGGGTTGATGTTTGGTGATGAACTAGTTCTTTTTTTTAAAAAAAAACAAACTGGGAGTGGCTGTACAACAGTGAGAACCACACAGTGAAGCATGGCAGGAGAATGCTGGGCCAACGTCTCAGTCTCTAGTGTGGAGGATAGCCTGCTGCTGATTGTCCTGGGGCCAGAGAGCAGAGGGGAGCCAAAAGGAGAAGGAAACCGTGCCCCTTGCAGCCATCTCCCCAGGGGGCTGGAGACACTCCTGTCTGGGCAGGAGCTATAGCCCAGAGCCAGGTCAAAGGTCCCAGTGTGACGGGGAGTGTTTCCCACAGCACTGAACACACGCCACAATATCAGCCATGGACAGTGGCGTTTAAGACACCCACAGCTAATTGTCCAAGAGCTGGGAAGGCGGAGCTGTGCAAAAAGGGGGAAACTAACATGCCCCATTCAACCATCTTTAAAGCAGGCTGAGAATGCCCCTGCAAGGCCCAGCAGCCCAGGGCTTCCTTGGAGGGCCGGCGCACACTTGTGACATGGCACAGCTTTCCCTCAGCAGAGGTCCTGGAAGAGCACGGCTGAGAAGGGGGGCCTGCTCAGAAATCCCAGGGACCCTACGCCAATACCGAGGACTTGTGGGTCAGTGGCAGAGACAGTCTGTGGCAAGACTGAAATGAAAGCTTAGACTCTTTCAACAGCCTTAAATCTCTGGGAACACCTGGGAGGTTTGACTATTAAAGATGCGCTGCCTCCCTAACCACCCAGACTTATACCCCACATTCAGGGCAGATAGCACCAGCAACACACCAAAACTTAGTGCACCAACTGAAACCCACAAGAATCAGATCCCCACACACCACAAAGACAAAGTTGGGGAGAACTGACTTGAGGGGAATAGGTGACTCGTGGATGCCATTTGCTGGTTAGTTAGAGAAAGTGTACACCACCAAGCTGTAGATCTGAAATATTAGAGACGGGTATTTTTTTATATCCTGAAAGAACCTTATCAAGTAAAACAAATGCCAAGAGGCCAAAAACAACAGAAAATCTTAAAGCATATGATAAAACCAGACAATATGGAGGACCCAAACCCAAACACCCAAATCAAAAGATCAGAAGAGACACAGTACTTGGCACAATTAATTAAAGAACTAAGGACAAACAATGAAAACATGGCACAGGACATAAAGGACATGAAGAAGAGCATGGCACAAGATACAAAGGACATAAAGAAGACCTTAGGAGAGCATAAAGAAGAAATTGCATGAGTAAATAAAAAAATAGAAGATAGTATGGCAATAAAAGAAACTGTTGGGCAAATTAAAGAGACTCTGGATACTCATAATACAAGATTAGAAGAAGCTGAACAACAACTCAGCATCCACAGAACAGAAAATGAAAGAATAAAAGAAAGAATGGGGAAAAAATTGAAAAAATTGAAATGGATCTCAGGGATATGATAGATAAAATAAAACGTCCAAATTTAAGACTCATTGGTGTCCCAGAAGGGGAAGAGAAGGGTAAAGGTCTAAAAAGAGTATTCAAAGAAATTGTTGGAGAAAACTTCCCAAACCTTCTACACAATATAAATGCACAAAGCATAAATGCCCAGCGAACTCCAAATAGAATAAATCCAAATAAACTCACTCCAAGACATATTCTGATCAGACTCTCAAATACTGAAGAGAAGGAGCAAGTTCTGAAAGCAGCAAGAGAAAAGCAATTCACCACATACAAAGGAAACAACATAAGACTAAGTAGTGACTACTCAGCGGCCACCATGGAGGCAAGAAGGCAGTGGCATGACATATTTAAAATTCTGAGAGAGAAAAGTTTCCAACCAAGAATACTTTATTCAGCAAAACTCTCCTTCAAATTTGAGGGATAGCTTAAATTTTTCACAAACAAATGCTGAGAGATTTTGCTAATAAAAGACCTTCCCTACTTCAGATACTAAAGGGAGCCCTACCAACAGAGAAGCAAAGAAAGGAAAGAGAGATATAGAGAAATTTAACAGACAAATATAGAACATTGCATCCCAGATCACTCGGACACACATTCTTCTCTAGTGATCACAGATCTTTCTCCAGAACAGACCATAGGCTGGGACATAAAACAAGACTCAATAAATTAAAAAAAAATTGAATTTATTCAAAGCACATTCTCTGACCACAATGGAATACAAATAGAAGCCAATAACCATCAGAGACTTAGGAAATTCACGAACTGGAGGGTAAAATTGAAGGGGAGATGAAAACATTCCCGGCTAATCAAAAGCTGAGAGACTTCATCACCAGTAGATCAGTCCTATGAGAAATGCTAAAGGGAATTGAGCAGGCTGAAAGGAAGAGACACTAAACAATTGACTGAAACCACATGAAGAAATAAAGATTTCCAGTAAAGACCACATGGTAAATATAAATACCAATACTACTGTATTTTTGATTTGTAACTCCACTATTTACTTCCTACAGGATCTAAAATACATAAACTCTAATGACAAATCAATGGTTTTGGACTCAATGTAAAATATGTAATGGGTGGTGGGAAGGTGATAGCATTACAACATTCTAAATGTGATTAATCCTACTAATGAAAGGCAAGGGAGGGGTTGGAATGGGAAGATTTGGGCTGTATATATGTTTCCACAACTGAAAAAAAGAAAAAAGAAAGAGTCTAAATAGATAATGACAATTAAATGCCAAGGATGATCCTGGATGGGATCTGAGGATGGAGGAGAAGAGGCTCAAAGGGACACAGATGGGACACACACACACAAAAAAGGAAATACAGAATGTAAGCTTTGTATCAATGTTGAATTTCTTGAACTTCTTAGCCGCGCTTAATGGGATTGCATAAAAGAATGTTCTTGTTCATGGGAACTGTAGATGTGAATTATATTGTTTGTTCAAGGATGTGTGCAGCTTGCTCTCATATGTTCAGAAGACAGAGCAATAGACAATGGATGATAAGTAAGGAGGGAGGGAGGGAGGGCAAGAAAGAAATGGTGTGATAGGATGTTAAAGTTGGTGGATTGGGGTATCGGGGTATTGTATGGGTTTTGTATTGTTTTTGCAACTGTTCCGGTAAGTTTGAATTTATTTCAACATAAAATTAAAAAAAAAAAGTAATGAAAAGCAGCAAATATTTACCAAATTAATGGGTCAAAAATAATTTTAAAAAATTTAACTACAACACCTATACATTCTAAACATGGGTTTTAAATATTTTTTTCATTAACTGATTTCATTAACTCACTCTGATTCTCACAAGTCTTATAGAAATTCAAAGATTTATTGTGGTTTCTTCAAACGGACAAAGAGCTAGATGGATCTGTATTCAAATTTTGACTCCACTACTTAGTAGCTATAGCTAACAGGGAACATAGCTCACTGTCTCTTAACCTGCTTCCTGATTTTTAAGAAGGTATTATAATATAAAGCTTGCAGCTAATTAGAAAAATCAAATGGTACAGTATTTGGCCCATAGTAGCAATTCAATAAATTGTTATCTACAATGCACTGGGCATTGTGCTAGACCATCATGATCCCAGAATGAAAAATCCATGGAGAAATGCACAGTCTACATTGGTCGTATATGTTTGTGAAAGACAAATCAGAGTGAAGTCTGAAGACTACAGCATTTTATTCAGGACGTCAGAGTTTTGCTGCAGCAAAGGAAACCAGAACAGAAGCAGCTTCAGGGTTCTAGGATGGCAAATAAATAACTTTCATAAACACAAAAAGGCAGTTAACTTGAGCCCTTCTGGTTGGACAAGGGTTTGTCTAGCCTATGGGAGCAAGTTTAGGACAGGTGGGCTTTATTTTGTATTGTGTCAATCCTAATGCACTAGGGGCTTGATTGCCTATCTGGGTCAGCTGGCTTGGTGGGATTTCAGATGTCTAAAGTGAGAGAGAATACTCAAGAGAGACTTCAAAGAGTAAGTAGGAATTTTTTTATTTTATTATTTTTTTGGCCCTGAGGGGTCCCCAGGACTTTCTCTGTACAATTGTATCTTATTTCATCTCATTAATGCAAACATGCTGGCTTTCCCCGTGTTGCTCAGTATTAACCCTTAGTATTAACCTTTGTTAACCTTAGTATCAACCTTTTAATATGAACTTTTAGTATTAACCTTTGTTGAATAAAAACTTTCTCTCATGCTATTACCCTTGAGCACCACACAGAGTTGTCCAAGAGAGAAGCAGCTTATTCCACAAATCAATGTTGCCAAATTGTTTTGGTGAATTAGTAACTCTCTGCAGTCCTTCCAGAGCCTCTCAAAGTCAATTGTGTGCATGTGTGTGTGTGCTCCGTGTAGCCTTATCCCAAATTTAGTGAAAATCTGTTCAGTCATATTAGCAGATGGACTGACTGAAACATATTTGTTTATATAAGTAATGAATTTACATGAACTTGAGACTGTCTTGGAAAATTTGGCACTCATGATTTTTATAACTAAGCATAGGGAACTGGAAGAGAACCAAATCCCTGTGAGCCTGGTGAATTTTTATGAACATTGAACTGGTGCTGGAAGGAATGAGAGAGAATTTGGAGAATTTATACTGCTAGTGAGGAGAAATGAAAATGATATCAGATGGAGTGGATAGAAATCTGTCCTTTCTCAAATTAACAAATATTTATTGATGATGTGCTAAGTACTGGGGAAAGAGCAGTGGGGGAAAAAATCCTGAGTCTTAAGGGAGCTTTCACTTTACTGAAGTAGACAAACAAACCAGTAATAATTACAATATCAAGTAACCAGTACCTTTAACACAGAAAAAGCGTGTTAGCCTGATGCAGTGGGAACTTTATAGCAAGAGTTTTTAACTTCACTGTTGGGAGTCACAGGAATTTCTGGAGAGAAACAAGTGTGAAGAGATGTGGATATGCATACAGACTGGGAAGCTGGTGAATGAACTACAATTTTAGTAGGGGCCAAGTAGCTCTCTGAGTAAACCGGAATGTATGTTGAACAGCCTAAAATGCTTGTTTTTCTAGTATATTTGATTCCTTAAGAGAACAGGGTCTGACTTTGTTTTGCTGTTACAGCATGCAATACTTTTCTTGAATGATTTGCTCAGTTCTGGAAGGTGCCACCATAGTCATCAGTGTTCCCCACACCCCCAAAAGTCAGTCTTCATGCATATTTTCTGCCAGTAAGGTCCTTCTTACTGACCGTACGACTCTACTGTATAATTATTATCTAGAACTATTTGGGCTTCCTATGAGGGTTCTGTTTTTAAGCATCACTTCATTTTCTTTTAGTACTTTCCTTAATGCTTACAAGGACCCTTGATTTATCCCTGCACTGTGCATATGTGAATGTTCTGAAACACAGTTTAGATGCTGAGCATTATTTAAAAGTGTCTCTTGTGGCTTCAAGCACAGGCATTAGGAATGAGGGATTAACAGAGATGCTAGTCAGTGAAGAGGAATGACTTTTACATTCACAAGAGCAGTATATTCTTAAAATTTGCTACTCCAAAAATGATTAAATATAATGGTTTTTCAAATGTTGAATAAAATATCTTAACTCAGACCATTGCACCAAAACTTTTAAAATATATAGATTGCTGTAAAAATCTAAAGAAGCCAGTGAAATAAATGTAATTATTCAACCAAATGGCCCAAAGCATAACTATTATTTTTGTTTTGCTTATATGTTCTCCAGACTTTAAAAGAGCTACTACATTCCAGTACATATATTCTGGTAGTGTCAGAGGTATTTTATGAAGTATGGCATATTCCATGTTACCACTTGATTTTCGATGTGGTTTAATTTTAATCTTTCAGTTATATACTAGGTGGCCTCCTGTCTATTGTAATTAATGCATGATTTGCAGTGTATAGCTAATTTTCATTAACTCAGATACCTAGAAGTATCCTTGATAGATAGTTCTCACACTCTGGTGTTCTAAGTATCCCTGAGTCCTGTCATTTGGGCTTCCTAAATAATTCTCTAGATCGTCCATTTCTTTCTTTCTCCACTCCCACAATCCCAGTCCCAGTTGCAATTATTTCTCACTTGGACTATGGTTATAGTCTCCAGACTGATGGCTATCAGAGAACAGAAGTTATGACCCAGTTTGCCAAACATGTAACTCATTTGTTTCCGCAATACTTGCATTCCAAGTAAAGTAGGTTTGTGAAATATTTTACTGGATATTGTATTAACTTTCCACCATTTATTTGGCTTAAATATTATTGATTTCATTATAGAAAATGAAAAGATGTATATACAGTTGTAAAAGTAATACCTAACATGGATTGAACACTTATATTTTCCAAGCCTTGTTGTTAAGGGCTTCTTATGTATTATCTCATTTAATCCACACCACAACACTATGAGGTAAGCACTATTATTAATTTGGTTTACAGAAAAGAAAACTAAAGCCTAAGAAGGTTAAGTAACTTGCTTATGTCCACAGTTAAGTGGTAGAGCTCTTTGCCTTTTTGTTCTCCAGTAAGAGCTCTATGACAATGATTGTAAGCATTTAGAGCCTTGCATACCTGTGTTTAAGTCCTGTTCTACCTTTTAGCACAGTAGCTTCAAATGATTCACATATTCAGTAAATGTCCAAGAAAGAAAAAAAGCAAATACACAACAAAAAGTAGTGTACTGCTATGGCTCTTGTAGGAAAAAAAAAAAAAAAAAAAAAACAGAACAGATTTTTATCAACTCCAGAAATGTTCCAGGATAAAGGAAAGCTGGCAGGTAAAAAATGAAGGATAGACACAGAGACACATGGTGAATGGAAAAATAAATTGAATGTCTTAAAACACATTGGTTCTCGACTTTTGTCCCTTCCATATAACACAACTAAATATCATGGAAACTCTTTTAAGAAGTGGTATCAGGGAAGCACAAAGTCATTGCAATTAATATATAATCACTGCCGTTTAATACTAACCATCAGATACCAGCTAGTGATTTTGTACATTTATGTGTAGCCAGGTCTGAGCTCACAGCCCTTCCCCTTTATTCCTTGCTCTCCATCTCCTTAGTCACCTTTGTAGAGAACTTTTTGTCCTTTCTGTTTTCTAGATTTTCACCTAATAGTATCATGTTATGGCTTAGTTCATTTCATTTTACTTTTGAAGACTTCCTTTAAAATTTCTTTCCTTCTCTTACAAGTACAGGTTGAATTGATTTTATATGTTTACATTAGATAAAGTTAAATGTACAGAATTGAATTCTTTCTTGAAACCAGTGTGCAAAACACTAGGAGGAGTGAGAGTGAGTGAATAGCTGAGCTGCCTATAGTGTCTGTGTCTGCATCTGTGCCTATAGTGCCTTGGCCAGATAGATGTTTCCAGCTGCTATTCCTTTGGTATGGAAAAGAAGTGTCTATTGATGTCTCCTCTAGAGGATGAGAGATAAGCTATTTGTACACTGGAAAAATTACAAGACTGAGGATTTGAACATTTCTTCTCATTTTATATATTTCTAAGCCAATAAACATTCAGTCTTTTATAGACTCAAGACCAGAGCTCTGAAACTGGACTTTCCCATTGGAGAACATTAACATATTTCCCCAAAAAAATAAAGTATGGATTTTTCATTTTTTAAATCATTATTAAGTTTTCAAAAATTCAGATGATAGAATTTTGGTGTATCAATGTATTTTTTTTTTTTTAATTCTGATGGTATATTTTTTAGTGTGAAAAATCAATTTAACTTTGAATTTCTAGGTTGACATTGCAGTACAGACAAGGTTTGTCTCTTTTTAAATTAGTTGTTATTTTAAAGTAGAAACTATTTAAGAGCAGAAACTTATTCCAAAGGAATAGAGTAAAAAGGGGATAGGAAAGCAAATAGGAAATGTCAAGTGAAAAGTCATTTTATTACGAAAGCATAAAGATGGTTTATCAAACTTTTGTGTAAGTATGGAATAATATTCTCACATTACTTATTCACATAATTTTAATAAATTGGAGCAAATTACTTCCTTTGTCATTTTATCAGTTTATTTGCTAAAGATTATTACTAAGCATTTCATACTTGCTATCAAATGCTTTGGAGTGGCTGCTTAGGACCTGATTCCTTAATTCTAGAATTATTGGAATGGAAATTTCAAAATACAACAAAAATTTCAAAAATATAATGAATATCTGAAATATATAGGGTCATGGATTTAAATTTTTTACTCTATTCCAAGGTAATAAATTAAAATTCATAGTTATATTCTTGAAATATTTTAAGGATGGCTGGGGAGCACCATTAATCTTAACTATCTAGACACCTGATTAGGTAGCATGCATTGATGAGTACCAAAGGGCCCTTACCTGAGACATTTATTTAATGGGTTTTTTCCATGGTTCATAATATATCCAATTTTAAAGTAATATAAAATTAATGAATTTTTACTGAAGGCCACATCCTTGGGGGACAACTATGCCTATTCCCTGGGAGAAGTGATATAAATTGATATGGATTTTACTCCATTAACATAATAAACTTTCCAGGTTTTATGAAGAGACCTTTTGGAAAGAGAACATAAGATCTAAGTATAGAGGGGTGAGTACAAATGGAAAATATTATTATATGAGGTACAGTCAGGAAGGACAAAACTATTGTGGAGGAGTCCCTGAATACCAAAGAGACAGCCTAACATGTCGTCAACTTGAGGAGGAGAGAAGATAAAAACAGGAAAATATACCTCTACAGCATTTGCAGATGGGGATAGCAGAGGACAGTCTTCTACTATTATTGTAGATGGACTCTAAGTATACATATTTTTTTGTAGGCAGGTCCTGTGATATTTCTCAAGTTAAACTACTTAGGTACTCAGTCATTCCTTTATACTTTGCGTCATGCCTGCCTTCTGAGAGCACAACACATGGAGAAGCTCTCATCTGGAGAAGTTTAGGTAGGGGCCAACGGCCTTTGTACCTACTGTTAACTAACCTTGCTCTATTCCTTTAAGAGTTGAACCCAGGGCAAAGGAAATAGGCCATGCAATACATAAAAACCTAAAAGACATATTCTAATTGATTATTTGTGTTCAATAGTCATGAAATTAAGCGGCAAAACATAGCATTTTTCCTGTTTGACCTTGTTGCATCTCTTGCTCTTTCTATTTGTCCAATTCCACTTGTTGTCTCTATTAATTGAGTCACTGCAATACTATTTTTCCAACATTTACTCATTTGAATCAATCCCTTACCCTCATATGATGGAACTCTCTTCTATGGTTTCATGTTGAAACTGTAATAAATATAAATTCAATATATCTTGCTTCTAATAGGGAAATAATGATCTACAAGGCATAGACCTTGCTATTATAAAGCTTTTTCCACACGCCACCCACCTTGCCCATTATATTTCTGCTCCTTCCCTAAAGAGTTAAGGCAGAGGCTAGTTCTTCAGTAGAATTCTACACAATTTGACTGGCTTTGGTGTCATTCATGTGATCAAGCCATATCTATACCAAACCTCTTGGATTGCCCATTCTCTGGGAAGCCAGCTACCATGTCATGAGACACTCAGGCACTCACAGAGCAGTCCATGTAGTGGAACTGAGGACTCCTTCCTGATTTCAGCCAGCATCAACTGCTAGAAATGTGAATGAGCCACCCTGGAACAGGCTCCACCAGTGCCAGTCAAGCCTTCAAATGATGGTAGTCCCATCTGACATTTGGACTACAATCACATAAGAGATCCCAAGCTAGAAAGACCCAACTAAGACATGCTTGATTCTAAACCCAAAAAGCTGTGAAATAATAACTGTGTAATATGTATATTTTTGAGTTTTTTTTTTTTGAGATTTCATATGCTTTATGTGCATTTTGTCCTTTATTTATACTTGGATCAAGTTTTGTAAAACTAAAATTTGATAGGAATATTTATTTTTATGTAATAATTTTAGACGATAAAAAATTCCCCAAGTATGTATTTTAAGTAATTATTAGTAATTACTGTTTTATATTCTCACTGATGAGTTTCATTATGATTTTTTTAATCTCATATTTATTTTTAGTGTGCCTATCTATGAGAAAATTCTGAGTGATTTTTTTTAGTTAGAGAGATGGAGCAATATGGAGGTGGTGGAATGAAATATGGTGTGGAGACCAGGTTGATGAAGGATAGTGGGGAATGGAAAGGAAGATCAAGAGAAGAGTGAGAGATGCAAAAAGAGGGATTTGAAAAAAGGAGTAGAGGAAAACAGGGAAAGTAATAGGGCAAAGATTCTCACAATCAAGAAAATTGGGTTAATGCATCTGCTTTGTGGTGTGTGTTTAAATAACCAAAATGAACCAGTAAAAAAGGTATATGTTATCATGGTCTTAAAAAATTGCTACTTCCCCACTGGGGTCTTTGTAATCTAGGTCTTCTCCATTATGGTATGAATGCTGTAAGGAAATTATTATTTAATTTCAGTTGTCTTTTTATCTATTTTGTAAGAGAGAGAGAGAAAGGAAGGGAGGGTAGAGGGAGGGAGGGAGGAAAGGAAGGAAGGAATAGAGAGAGAAAGAGAGAGAGGAGAGGAAAGGAGAGTAAGAAATTCTGAGGAAGTATTGATATGTCCCCTTCCTCACTTTAAGAGAGTATTACAGGTGGCAGGTCTACTCTCAAGACACAGGATGAAAATCTTTACCTCAGTGTAATTATCCTCCCATAGTTAAAGAATTGACTGATTGTATCATTAAACAACCTGTGTTTGTTGAATGAATGAATAATACATGTCCAAAGAACGTTTACATAGTAAATGTTAAATAAGTGGTAGTTTCTATTACTATTAACAGATCCATTTTTCTGTATTATCAGTGACTATATTCATTGGCACAATATATTGTAGAATGGATAGATTAAATGAAATTGAAAAATGTGGCCCAATACATTTAAAATAAGTTCATAGAGGGAAACAATACCATAAAGTATATTCCTAAGGTGGATGAACCCTGATTGTTTCAATTAACTAACCTGTGGAATAAAGCATTAGGTAACATAACTGTGACACCCAAGTAGCAATGATCTTACCTTACTCATTTGTGTCCCAAAACAGAACCCAGGAATGTACCTGAAATATGGAAGGTGCTAACCAAATGTTTCCAGAATGAAAAAGTATATGTGTATGTATGTGTGTGCATGCATGTAACTACCAAGGAGTAAAAAAGTTCCCTCAGTTGAGAAAAGTTGTTAAAAAAATTTTAAGTTCTCCTAATTGCACCCATTTCCCTAAAGGGAATATACTTTCTAATCAATGCAACTATCCTTCATGGTCATTTCTATCCCCCCCTCCCTTTTCTATCCCCCCCTGCACCCCATGAATGTCCTTAATCTTAATACACAAGCCAATGGGCATATAAGGAGTCAGATTAATTTCCATAATTTTCCTATGATTTGAATAAGTCAGAACAAATAAGATCAGTGATACCAAGTTGTTCACACAATACACCACAGGTGCCTCATATCTGAGTATCCTTCATTTGGGGTGTTTAATCTGGAGGGAGGTTAAAACTGACAGAGTGTACATCTACTGATTGATATGGCAGAGGTTTTCAGATCTCAGGCATTGCAATTAATAATAATTTCCTGCCATCAAATCATGACATGATCACCAGTAGTGAAGGATTTCACACAGATTAGCTCTGATAGTATCAATCAGGCTGAGATGGGGTTCCATTCAGAACCCTCTGTGTTCTGTTAAGGATGTATGCTGGACTGAAAAAAGGAGACAGGAGACAGCCCTGAAAATGCGTCCATATATACTTTGGATGAAGGAATTATTTTCACTGTTATTTATTCATTTGTTCACCCACCCTTAAACAGATCCAGGGCTAGAGAGAGCACATACAATACTAAAAGCAATTAAGATAACTTTTATTTTCACTATTTTCCACATGGATTGCTTTAGATAGAATAGTCCTGTTAAAAGATATACAGTCACAGTCCTCCTTCATCCGTATGCTTAGGCAGGTTGGGTAAAAGCTTCTTCCAAAATTGGATTTGGTTGATTTCTTCATTCTTAAGGACAGAGTCATCCAGCTCTATTTATAACTAGAAACAATTACTCATTTGAGAGACTGTCCACTCATATAAAGAGGTCTTCCTTGGCTGGTAGCTTGTGAGATACTTTATGAAACAATTTGGTTTTTATATGAAATATTCATTCAAATAAAATCATATCTCAGCGTCTCAATCTTCCAGTTATTAGTATGAAAATTTGCAAAATCCCAGCTCCTTTGCTCCATACTTTTTTGACTTGCATGATGCTGTGCAAATTAAGAAAGAAATCTCCTTCTGGAGCAATGCAATTTGAGACTAATACATCCTTTTCTTCCCTGAACTCCTTCCCTTGTACCCCAGTTGCTTTCTATAAAATGGAAATGTTTTTCCCTGCAACTTGCCATTTCATATTGATATGTGAAAGTTTTTTCTTCTCAATAAAGAGATTCTAAAAAAACTAGATTTCATTGTTGCTAATTTTCAGTATTACAATGATTGCACATTCTTTATGACTATCAAAATTTAGTTCTTTCTTTATTTTTCCTTCATTTGGCTCAATATTTGAATCTAAGTTCTTCCACTTAAATCATGAAAGTCCTACTTGACTTTTATTTTTCTGCCTTCATATAGCAATCTGTTGTTTCTGAAGTACTTATCATACAGCTTTCAAACAGAGGAAAGCCTGTCTAGCATTCAAAATATTTGGATGGGAGGGAAAACTTTATATGGCTGTCCAGATTATCTCTCAGAATACAGTTTCACAAGCCATTAACACTCTGAAAGGGGAAATTCATTTGAATGTCTGTCATATTCTAGAAAGGGGGACAAAGCGTTAGAAAATTGTTCAGTTGACTTCTTAAAAGGAACAGATAAATGTAAGATGAATTCATATTTTGATAAATAAGGTGGAAGTATTTTCTCAATTATTCAGTAAGAAATTCAAAATTTTCCTCGTTCTTGAGGTAATGCTAGGACAAATTTCAGAAAGCAATATGGATGCACGGATAATTCTCTAGTTAACTCAGAGATAAATAGAATAGCCATGAAATGTGGAATAACTTCAAAGAGGTATGGAACATAAAATTAGTGTCAGGAATGCTAAGAAACAGAAAGAAGTATCTTTGGGTACATTGTCAAAGACCACAAATTAAATGTATTAAGCAAATAAGAATAGTAACTGGGCAGGAATTGGCTAGCTGCTTTTCTGGAAAATGACAAATGTAAATTGTCAATTTCTTCTCCTCCTCCTCCTTTTCCTCCTCCTCCTCTTTCTTTCCTTATAGCTTTTAAGTTGAAAGGATCTTATGGTGAGAAAAACAGAATTTAGGATTCTTATGCCAGAAGTTACAAGCATAGGATGCAATCTGAGAGACAAACTTGAGGTCACAAGGTGAAGACAGGATCAATTTTTGTGTGCTGATTAGTGGTAATAATAGCACTGATACGCTACTACTAATACTACTACCACTAATGATAAAACAATAACTGCCTGTTGAACACTTTGGTATTTAGAGATTAAGTGGATTTCTCGAGGATGCGTAGCAACTGTGTCAAAACGAGAATGTTAAACCATGGCTGTCAGATTCAGAAGTCCACTTTCTTAACAGCTACAATATATTGTATTACAGGAAGATGGAAAGAGTTGGTGCAGGCGAATGATACTGCATTAGCCAGAAGTCCAGAAACAATCTACATTTTAAAAATTTAAAGAAATTTAGAAATTTAAAGAAATTTAGAACATCTTACGGGGGAGTCTGGAATTCTAATAAAAAGAGATATTTCATGGACAGTTAAGGTTTAATTCTGAAATTTTGTAACTAAGACCAAAGTATGGCCAAAATATGAAGAAAATAAGAACAAAGTATGACCGAGAAGGCAAATCTTGGAGAAGCCTCTGTAATGTGACTCATCCCTGCATTTTCCTCCCCAAGTTGCTCTTTTATTCATCTCTTTGGAGGCACCAAACTTAGCAAGACTGGTCAACAACTGTCAAAGGTATATCTAGGTCAGGAGAACTGTCTCTAGTGCCCATTCTATGAAGTGTCCCTTGGAGAAAGTTCTCTCTTCTTGTTAATGACTTGATGGAGAAGTTGAAGGCACAAAATTTCAGGTGTGTGAAGCTAATAGGATTAGATGTAATCTTAATGAATAAATCAAGATAATCAAATATCTTAACAGAATTGATTGATGAGCATAGCATATCAAGATTAAAATAGAATAATGTAACCAAAGTAAATGTATAGTCCTTTATTTGTGTCCAGATATATGATCACAAAAGCTCAAAATAGTGTGACATGGCTTAGGAGGTGCCTGCATGAAATCTTGGAGATTTTATATGCTGTACAAAACTGAATGTACAGCAGCTCCATGAGAGAATGGGCTCTTAAGTCTGACAAAGTTAGATTCAGACAGATCAGGAGGCCTGGAATATTTCACTTGATCTTTTTGAATTCCCATTTTCTTATTTACTTATGCAAAGTAAGCCTGGATTAAAAGAACTGAAATGTTAAGTACAAGGGCAATCACAGTCCTGCTTTAATTTGGCAGGCTGGAATGATTTCAGAGGGAGATAATTTAGTTGATAAAATGCTCTAAAGCATGTCACACAGGAAGCAGAGGAAAATGAACATGTTAAAAGGATGAAAATTGTGTACTTGTAGTGAAATGCAATCTCATCTCCTTGTTGTGCAGGATAAATGATTGAGACCTGATCTTTTTTTATAAGGAAAGAAAATTTGCCCCTGTTTATATCTGTTTAGTTTATATCTGAACTAAAAACTCATTTGGAAGGTTTACGTTGGTATCTCAAAGATATTGGTTAGACAGTGGTTGGTGACTAGAGTGACCTGATAAGGTGCCAACACCAGGCTGATAATATAGACTGGGTAGGATCCAGAGCACTAGAATATCTTAGAAGATTGAGCCATTTGCTTTTGTCTTGTCAAACTTTAGCTGCAAGCCTGTCTCTCTCTAGTGGACTGCAAACATACCTCTTTAAACTCATTTTAAGAAAGTAATATAAAGCAGCAGAAATGATGAAATCCTGTTATAGAATCTACACTGGTCACAGTAAGGTGTGTCTTATGTGCATCTTGTTAGAAGAGGCCCTTGCCTGTGTTGGCTGACCATCCTTAGACCCAGACCCTAATAGGTAGGAGCTGCTGTGCTGCATTTACTGTCAGCTCTGAGACAATGAAGAGTCAGATTACAGATATAGGCCATAGGACTGAAACAAACAAAATGACAGAAAAAAGGAGAATATAATATTTTGGTGTATTATTAGCAAAATATATGTTTCTCTTAAAAAAAATACATGCTTTTAGTGAAAAATAAGCATCTCAATGTGAGAAGTTGGCCCTGTTTGACAGACAGTTTGGCTCATTTTAATTAGGGAAGTTTTCTTCACATTAAAATTGATTAGAGCATCGATTGAACCGCAGTCTGTATTCATTTGGGGTGAGGGTTACTCTCAGATAAAACAGGTAACAGTTGACCAGCTCTGCATGCGTGATCCAGAAAGAGGGCATCACGTGACTTTGTCTTCTCCAATAATTCGTTTTTTATAAAGTATTTTAATATAAAGTTATGGAGTGTCCTGAGAACAAACAGTAACCATTTACTTTAATTTGGATCCTCTTGATATTTTCTCTTTTCTCTTTTTTATATCCCTTCTGTCCTAATTAAAAAAATGTTGCACTTCAAAGTCTAGGTCTAAGCTTTCTTTTCAATACTTCCTTTCCATGGATTGTAACCATTAGCAAACCAAGCCTTCATTAATTCCTAATGAATAAATTATGGAGAACAATTCACAGCAGGCTTTTATTAGGATAATATGGAAGGTAATTTCCTTTTTCTGTATGAACAACAGTAATCTCTAATGTGATGTAAACTACATGATTTTGATGGGATGCTTGCTCCCAAATATTGTAATTGGTGAGAAATTGTTTATAGCTCTTGGGAAATTGTCTATTTGCCATTACATGCAAATGCAATCTATTTATAGCTTTCAGTTTTCTTTTTCATAGAATTTTATTGTGCTATTACTAACAATCAAAAGCAAATGTTTATATTAACATTAACAACTTGGATGATAGTTACTACACGTATAATAATTCCTCTAGGTAAATTGCTTTTGTTCAGCCAACTCAAAATTCTATACTTGAGAAGGAAATCTGTTCCTGCAAAATAAGTTTTAGAATCTAGAATTTTTTTTTGCAAACTTCTTTTCACAGTTGACAGTATTATGTAAGTACTTTTCCAAAAGAAAACTGTTTATTTTTATTCAATTTTTCATGCCTATGAAAACTCTATCAGAGAAGAAAGTCTCACAAAATGTTTGCTTATGCAAAAGAAATGAACACTACACTGACAGGCACAAATGGATCAATAGATAAAGAGTTAACACGAATGTTTGTCCATCTCTATGAACCAGAAATACGTGGGTAAATCTTGTAATTGGGGTGAGTTGCCTACAATTTTCAGTTAACTGAAGTAATTTTCTTTTTTTTATTTTTGGTGCCTGTGTACTGAGTTTATTTGCCTGGACACTTAGTCACTGAATGCAGATGAGAGCAGCATGGTACTTTTAGCCCCAGGAATTCAAGTCTGAATGCTGATGAGAAAATTTACCAGCAGAATCTGAAGAACTTGTTCTTGTACTGATTTTCTGGGGGTCATCTCAAGCTTTTACATATCTCTGCTACTTAGCCCAGCAACTGGAACATAGTAAGTGTTCAGTAAGCATTTGTAAAATTAATGGATTATTGAATTAGAGGTAAATAAATTAACGCAGTGACTGCCTTTATACCTTAAATGTTTCCAATGCTGGCTCTGTATGATTGTTCAATATTGTTCAAGGAAACTGACATCTGATAAGTATAATAGTAAGTAATTTACAGTTTTCAAATTTTGTCCCCAAAAGGAAATTGTGACCCATTCCAAAATAACCATTGACAAACTATAATGGTCTAGTCTAGTGGGAGTTGCCTGAAGTCAACATAGTTGAGCTCTGGTGTTCTATATTCCACTCTTTCAGGTGGCCCCTGTGGGCACCAGTACATGTACATTCTGAGATACTTAATGTCTTCCATCCTCATTGAAAGTCAAAAAGCAAATAAGTCCCATGAAGTGTAACCTAGTGTTAGTAGATTGAATTATGTACCCCAATTTAGACCTGTTATTAATCTCCATTAATAGGATCTCTTGAAGATATTATTTTTAGTTAAGGTATAGCCCAACTGAAGGAGGGTGGGTCTTAATCCACATTACTAGAGTCTTTTATAAGCAGAAGAAATTCAGACGTAGTTAGATAAAGCCATAGGGGAGAGCTGGAAGCCAGAAGTCAAGGGAAGAGAAAGAGGAGGACATTGCCATGTAGCACAAGGCAGGAATACAAACCAAGAAACCC
Organism: Choloepus didactylus; assembly: GCF_015220235.1. Lineage (NCBI taxonomy): Eukaryota > Metazoa > Chordata > Mammalia > Pilosa > Megalonychidae > Choloepus > Choloepus didactylus. Next base: position 49,951,241 of record NC_051321.1, read on the forward strand.
CTTGGGTTTCCAGCAGCCAGCACCAGAATGTTACAGACTTTGGGGAGAAAGCATCACCTTGCTAATGCCTCAATTTTGGACTTCTTCTAACCTCAAACCTGTAAATTTCCATTGTTTAAAACCAACTCATTGTGTGTGCTATTTGTCATAGCAGCCTGGTAAACTAAGATACCTAGCATGACCTGAAGGTATCTTCTAGAAAGTATGTAGTTTTATATGATCTCCAGGGAAAATCAAACAACACAATGCCCAAAGACCAGAGCAGAGAAAAACAATTCAGTGAAGTAGTCAGGCTTTGAGACAGATGTGAGAGTATTACTATGGCCAAGAAAAACTATTCAATGTTTTTCAAAGAATAGAACATAAATTTTAATTTATTCTATCTACATGTGATCAGGCTGTAGGCCAAGAATCAGGAACTTTTGTCCAATTAGCTTTTCTTTCCTTTTTTTCTGAGAGACAAGTTTGTGCTCTTTGGATAAATGATTAGGGCAGTGCTACTGTTCAGTTCAGAGAATTCTTGCTATGAAGCTATAGGGTAGATTTTCTGTTGTTCCATGATACTTGAATGTATTCAAGTAATTGACTCAGTAATCTCTTCCTGCATTCCCTTTCTCTCCTTAAAAGAAAATCCCTTACAGAAAAGCTAATGATTCACATAAATGGAGAGAAATTGACTTTATTGGTATAATCCAGTGAGTGTGCAAATATACTTTAACCATATGCAGTCCTTTTGGAATATGAAAAATATAAGCAGAAAATCTTCAACAAGACCTCTGGTGTGATTTATAAAACAGCTTTTCTTTCAGTCAGATCAAAATGCTGCAAATTACTTCCTTTCAATATTTTCTCTTAAAACCAACTTTTGTTTTTGCAGGAAAAGTAGAAATCTTTACATTAGAAATCTTAATAATATGAAGATAAATTATGATATTTGGAGTAAATATGAAAAAATATCAATTAGTGTCTGTTGATTAATAACTTTGCAAAAGATAAATATACAAATAACAATAGCATGTCATTTTTGTGGGTGATCCAGTACAATTAATCACATTATGGTATGTTAAATGTCCTGCTAATATGTCTGAAAAAAGTGATTGGTTTGAGGGATTTGGTTGGAAAAGATGGGTCAGGCAATAGTACAGAGACTATGTGACAGTTGACATGTTCAGAAGTCCTTTATCAGACAGAAACTATAGGGAAGACTTTGAAGACAGAATAATTATAAAAAAAGAAGAATCAGGTGCTATCTTCGATTGTCTAGGTTTAAAAGGTTTAAATAGCCCAGTTTTCTTCAATTCATCAGTACCACAACACATACTGACATTTCCTCATCAATGTTCATTTGTAGGGCTGCATTAACACACTGAAATGTTTTGATGTGAGAGAAATACATCTGCCCTGAGATGCTTACTGAAAAATCACTAGGACATGGAATGTTTCTTAATCCATTGTTTAAATACTGCAAGGAAAACCAGTTTCAGGATGCAGTTTAGGATTTTCTATAAAAGTCATTTTCTGACACCTGCTTATTTTTTTGGCAAACATTAAACAATGAGCTGATTTTCAGTTATTCTGATTCCTCGCATAGAAAGAAAATACAAAAAATTAATATCGGGCAGATGTATTTTTCCTATAATACTAAACCATTACTAATTCAAGATCCTTCTAGTGTGGATCTAACCTGAGTTCCCCAAAGCCTTGCCAACTTGTGAGTTTAAAAATGGGCCACACCAATAGGAATAATCTAAGTTTCACTGGCTTTTCCCCAAGACCTGATCTCATAGGATTTCAGCTCCTCTGCCGGGGAAGATGCAAACTGAAATTACAATGAAATACCAAACACACCTATTAAAATGGCACACTCCTCATTTCCACCCAGGTCTATTTGAAAGTTCTTACCATAGTGGATAGACATGTGTAGTTATATGGCACCATATTTTTTGACAGACACATGTTCTTGCCACTGGAAACTGTGTGACCAATACACCACTGACCTATCTACTGGAATTTGAGGTATAATTTATATTCAGTCAAATATCCCTTTTTTATGTGTACAATTTTAAGACTTTGAGTAAACTTACACAGCTGTAACCACCACCACAATCAAGATATAGAATATTTACATCACTCAAAAGAGTAACTTCATTCCACTTTTTAGTCAAATCCTCTTCCCCCACCCTTGGTTTCTGGAAACTAATGTTCCATTGTCTCTAATATTGCCTTTTTCACAGAATATCATATAAATGGAATCACACAATATCAGTCCTTCTGTCTTTGTTCTTTCACTTAGCATAATGCTTTTGGGATACCAATTTTGTTGCTTGTAATTGGTATTTCCTTTCTATTCCTGAGTTGTATTTCATTGTTGAGTTACAGTAAGTTGCATTTGTTTATCCATTCACCAGTTGATGGAAATTCACTTTTTTTTTCCAATACAGTTCTTTGTGTGAACTTATATTTTAATTTTTCTTGGGTAAATTGCTAGGTGTGGATTGCTAGGTGATGTGGTAATTATGTATCTTTATTTAAAAAGCTGCTGAACTGTTTTCCAAAATGGCTTTAATATTTTGCATTGCCACCACAATATATGAGAGAGTTCCAGTGGCTCACATGCTCTCCAGGACTTGATATTATTAACTAGGTTTTTGTTGTTGTTGTTTGCTGGCTTTTTTTGTATGTTTTTGTTTTGACATTCTAGTAGATGAATGCAAATTGTGACCTCAATTTGCTTTTCACAAATGACTAATTATGTTGAGCATAATTTCATGAGTTTATCTGTCATCTGTTTCTCTTTTTAGGTAAAGCATCTGTTCACATATTTTTCCCATTTAATTATGGCATTATTTTCTTAATACACACAAACACACACACACATAAAGGACATAAGTCTTTTACCAGATAGGTGTTTTGAAAATATTTTCTCCCAGTTTCTGTCTTGTGTTTCCTCTTCTCAATAGTATCATTCAAGGATCAGAATTTACAGAATTTTTAAAATTTTGATGATGACCAATTTATCATAATTCATTTTTTAATGGTTTGTGTTTTTTGTTTGATCCAAGGTCACAAATATTTTTTTCCTATGTTTTCTTCTAGAAGTTTACAGTTATAGATTTTACCCTTAGGTCTTTGATTTCAAGTTAGTTTTTATATATGTCATAATACATATTTTTACAAGTTTTTTTTTATGTTTCCTTAATTTGATCCATTTCAAGTTAGTTTTTACTTATGGCATAATATGTGTTTTTATTTACTTTTTTAACTTTTTATTTTGAAATAAATATAAATTCACAGGAAGTTGCAATATACTGTAAATAGAGGTCCTATGTTCCCTTCATCCAGTTTCCCTCAATAATAACAACTTCCATAACTATGGTACAATAACAAAAACAAGAAAATAACATTGAGCTTATTCATATTACACCAGCTTTACATGCACATGTGTGTGTGTGTATGTGCAAATGTTTGTATAGATCTATGTACTTTTTATTACATGTGTTTATTCATGTAAACGCCACCACAATTAGGATGTTGAACTGATCCATTACCTCATGGCTACCTCATGTTACCTTTTTATTGTCAAATCCACTGCCCAACTACTTCCCTAATCCCTGGCAACCACTAATCTATTCTCTACCACTATCATTTTATCTTAAGAATTATATATAAATGGAATCATACAGTATTTAACCTTTTGAGATTGGCTTTTGGTATTCAACATAATTTCCTTAAGATATATCCAATGTGTTTTGTATAGCTGTAGTTCATTTATTTTTATTACTGGTATGGATACACCACAATTTGTCTAACCATTTGCTCTTTGAAGGACATCTGAATTGCTTCCAGTTTTTAGCTATTATAAATAAAGCTGCTATGAACATTCTTGTACAAATTTTTACATGGACATATGCTTTCATTTATCTAGGATAACTGTACAAGAGTACAATTTCTGAGTTGTATAGTATTTGCAAATTTAGTTTTTTTAAGAAACTGCTAAACTGTTTTCCTGAGAGCTGTATCATTTTTACATTCTCACTAGCAATGTATGAGTGATCCTGTTTCTCTGCATCCTTACCAGCATTTGGTGTTATAACTAGTCTTTTATTTTCACCATTCTGATGTGAATTGTATATAGTGGCACCTGATTACAGTTTTAATTTACATTTCCCTAGTGGTTAACATCTTTTTATGTGCTTGTTTGTGATATGAATATCCCCTTCAGTACAATGTGTTCATGTCCATTACCCACTTTCTAAATGGATTTTTTTTTCATGTTGAATTTTGAGAGATCTTTATATATTCTGGATACAAGCTCTATGTAGGGTAGGTGACTTGCAAATATTTCCTTCTTGTCTTTTCATCATCTTAACAGGGTGTTTCACAGAGAAAAATATTTTAATTTTAATGAAGTCCAATTTACCAATATTTCCTTTCCTGGTATGCACTTGGTATCAAGTATAAAAATACTTTACCTAACTCAAGGTTTGAGGAATTTCTCCTATACTTATTCCTAAAAGTTCTAAGTTTTAGATTTTAAATTTAAATATAAGATCTGTTTTGAGTTAATTTTTGTACAGAATATGAGGATTAGGTAGAGGTTCTTTTATTATTGTTGAAAAGACTATCCTTTCTCAACTGAATGTCTTTTTTACCTTGGTCAAAAATCATCTAAACATCTTGATGTGGGTATATTTCTGGGTTCATTGATCCCTGGGTCCTTGCCTCCACCACTACCACACTGTCTTGATTATGTAATTATATAATAAGACTTAACACTGAATGGAGTGATTCCTTTCACTCTATTCCTCAAGGTTGGTTTATCTATTCTAAATCCTTTGCCTTTCCATATAAATTTTTAAATAAGCTTCTCTATGTCTGCAAAACACCTTGCCTAGAGTTTAATAAGAATTGGGTTAAATTTATAGATCAGTTGGGGAGAACTGATACCATGTTGTGTCTTTTCATCCAGGAATACAGCATGCTTTTCTATTTATTTAGGTATTCTTTTAATTTTTACATTAGTATTTTGAAATTTCCAGCATACAAATACTGTAACTGATTTGTTAGATTTATATCTAAGTATTTCATTTTCTTTGGATTAACTGCAAATGTTATGTTTTTAATTTTGGTTTCCACATGTTCATTGTTAGTATAAGGAAATATGATTTATTTTTTGCTGGTTGATTTTGAATGCTATGATATTAGTGAACTTGCTAGGAGTTTTCTTGTGTTTATTTTATTTTATTTTTTTATTGTTTCATTGCTTAGAGATTCCTTTGGATTTTCTATGCAGACAATCATGTCAGGTCAAAATAGGAAGAGTTTTATAGCTTCTTTCCAGTCTGCATGATTTTTTTTTAACTTGCCTTGTTGCACTAGTTAGGACTTTCAACATGAAGTTGAGTGAGAGTGCTTTTTCTCAATCTTAGGGGGAAAATATTCACTCTTTCACCATTAAGTATGATGTTACTTGTAGATTTTATATAAATGTTCTTTATCAAGTTGAGGTGACTGCCCTCTACAAGTTGAGGTGACTGCCCTCTAATTCTAACTGCTGAGTGTTTTTATAATGAATGGCTGTTGGAATTTGTCAAGTGCTTTTTCAATGTTGATTGATATGATAATTTGATATTTTTCTTCTTTATCCTGTTGATATGATGGGTCATATGGATTGATTTTGAAATATTGACACAACCTTGCTTCCCTGGATAAAATAAGTTATAGCGCATAATTATTTTTACACATTAGTGGATTCAGTTTGCCTGTGTTTTGTTGAAGTTTTTATTGTTGTTGTTTTTGTTTTGTTTTGTTTTGTTTTGTTTTTTGCATCTAGGTTTGTGAGAAATACTCATCTGAAGTTTTCTATTTTTGTACTCTCTTTGTCTGGTTTTATTATCAGGGTAATACTGGCCTCATAAAGAGAGTTAGGAGGTATTTCTTCCTCTTCTACTCTCCAGAAGAGAGCATGTAAGATCGGTTTTCATTCTTTTTAAAAAAATGTTTGGTAGAATTCTCCAGCCACATTGTCTAAACCTGGAGATTTTCTTTTTCAATTTTTGAGACTATTCAGATTGTCTATTTTATATTGGTTGAATTTTGGTAGTTTGTGGTTTTTTTGAAGAATTAGCCCATTTCTTTTAAATTCAAAAGTATGAATATAATAAAAAATAATATTACCTTGCCATCTTCCTACTGACTGCAAGAGCTGTGGTGATATCTCCTATTTCAGTATTCATATTGGCTATTTATATCTTCTTTTTATATTTGTCATTGTTGCTAGAGGATTCTTAATTTAATGATCTTTCTCAAGAATCCTTTTTTTGTTTCATTGATTTTCTCTATTGTTTTCTGTTTTGAATGGTATTGATTTCTGCTTCTGCTAGTTATGGGTTTATTTTGCTCTCCTTTTTCTACCTTCTTCAGGTAAGAACTTAGATTATTTATTTGAGACTGTCTTTTCTAAAGTAAGCCCTTAATGCTATAAATTTTCCTCTTAGCACTGCTTTAGCTGTATCCTATAAATTTTGATATGTAGTATTTTCATTTTCATTCAGTAATATGGAATTTTTATTGCCTTTAAGGTTTTATTTTTGACACAGGGATTATTTAGAAATGTGTTGTTTAGTTATCAAGTATTTGTACAGTGTCCTGGTCTCTTTGTGATACTGATTTCTAGTTTGATTCCATTATGGTCTAAGAACACACTCTATATAATTTTGATTCTTTTAAATTTGTTGAATTTTGTTTGATGGTTCCAGGTAGAATCTATCTTGGTGAATGTTCCATAGATTTTGGGAAAAAAATGTGTATTCTGCTGTTTAGATGTTCTGTATATTTCAGTTAGATACTATTGGTTGCTGGTGTTGCTCAATTATTTTATATCATTGCTGATTTTCTGTGTAGTAGTCCTGTCCTTTGTTGGGAGTGAGGTGTTAACATCTCCAACTGTAATTGTGGATCCTTCTGTTTCTCCCTTCAATTCTGTCAATTTTTGCTGTATATATTTTGAAGCCTTGTTAATAGGATCATTATGTCTTCTTGGTGGATTAATATTTTTATTATTATTTTATGTCCCTCTTTGTCCCTAGTGATTTTCTTTGCTTTGAAGTCTACTATATCTGATATTAATATAACCACTCTGGCTTTTTTATTTTTCCAATTAATTTTTGCATGGTATATATTTTTCCATCTTGATACTTTTGACATTTCTACATCATTATATTTGAAGTGAGTTTATTGTAGAAAGCATATGGTAGGGCCTTGTTTTAAATTTTATATGCCAATCTCTCTCTTTTAATTTGTTGGTTTAAACCATTTACATTTAAAGTAATTATTGATATGTTTGTGTTTAAATTTGTCATTTTATTATTTGCTTTCTGTTTGCAGCCTCTTTTTCCTTTTCCTCTGTTTCTCTTTTCCCACCTTTTTGTGAATTACTTGAATAATTTTTAGGATTCCATTTTGATTTAAGTATTTGTGATTATATTGCTTGTATTGTTTTCTTAGTGGTTGCTCTAGGTATTACAATAAATGTATATAAGTAATCATAGCCTATTATGTAAGTTTCATATATATATATATATATATATATATATATATATATATATATACACATACACACTGATATTTCTTGGTATGGATTTCTTTGGATTTATATTGTTTGGATTACTCAGCTTCTTTAATATGTAGGTATGTGCCTTTTGCTAAATTTGGGAAGTTTTCAGCCCTTATGTCTTCAAATACTTTTTCAGCCCCACTTACATTCTCAGCTCTTTCTTGGACTCCGATAATACAAATGTTAGATCTTTTAGTATTGTTCCATGGATCCCTGATCCTCTGTTCTTATTTTTTTTCTTTCATTCTTTTCTTTTTTTGGTCAATTTCTTTTTGTTGTTCTGTCTTCTAGGTAATTGGTTCTTTCCTCTGTCATATTCGTTATGCTATCAAGCACACATTATTTTAGTTATTTTAGTTTTCAGTTCTATAATTTCCATTTGATTCTTTTTTGAATCTTCTGTTTATTTGGTGAGCTTGTTTTTTTGTTTGTTTGTTTGTTTGTTTTCATTCAAGGATTTTGGAATTGATTGTTGAAGCATATATAGTTTTTGATGACCATTTTAAATTAAAATTCTAGTCAGATAATTTCCACATCTGATTCATCTCAGTGTTGGTGTCTGTTGATTGACTTTTCTCATTCAAGTTGTTGTTCTTTTCTTTGTTTTTTCACGATGAGTGATTTTTTACAGTATCCAAAACATTTTGGAAGTTATGTTAGAGTGCTGTGAATCCTACTTCCTTTAGGAAGTAGTCAACCTGTTTAGGGTTAGCAACTAGGTCCTTGATTACTTTTGTGGACTGTGGTTCCAATGAAAACTAGTTTTTAGAGCCCTTACAGAGCTCCTCTGATCTCCTTTATTCACTGGATGTAGCTGGGGCTCCTGTGTGGCCCCTGCTGGTTCCACTCAGATGGGTAGGATGAGCTTCCTTGGGCCTGGTGCTGCTGGGTGGTGTTAAGAGGAGAAGCCATACCTTTGAGGACAGAAAACTCACCCACGGGTCACCAATGCCACTGAGGCTCTTTGGTAACCCTTGCTGTTGCTGTCCTTGGAGTCAGGAGGTGTTTCCCTGGGCCATTTAGTGCTCTTATCTGGGAGTTGGAAGACACCAGGTCCTCAGAGTTGAGAGCTCTTCCCTGGGCCTCCTGTCAGGAACACCCAGTACCAGTGGGACACTTGCTCAATCCCTGCTAGTATTGCCCACAGATGCAGGATATTTATAATGATGATGAAAATAAAAATGACAACATAATTACTGAAATGCAAAATGTTTGTCACACTGGTTTTCAAGACAAAATCCTAAGTCTCCTTAACTTTAGTTATATACTTTCTCTATTAAACGTATAGTCTCCCTGTTGTTTATAATGCAGTACTAGCATTTATCAATAACTTGCAGAAATAAATTTCTATTTTAATGTGATCTACCTCTCTAGATTGCTGTAATGATTCAAGGAGTTAATCTATAAAAATAAAGTGTATGCCTATGAGAAAAAAAATCTTGTACTCTCCATAGTCCTTAGAAAAGACTTGCCATGCCCTATTAATACACTCTCTCAACAAAGTTTACTACTTGTTATATTTCTGAGAATACAAGAAAAGAAATAAAAATATATATTCTCAGAAATATTTCTGAGAATACAAGAAAAAAAATAAAAAACAAACTGAGCCAAGCCAAAAGAAAAAAGAATAAAAAGAACAAGGTTCTGGCCCTAACAATGTAACCATTTAAAAAAAGCAAAATATTGCAAAATAATGAATAATTATATTCACATCTTCTACTTTGTCATTTTTATTGTAACACTATTGTTATAGTTATGATTAAAAAAACCAATATACTATGAAGTTGAAATTTTCTAGGTTTATGATTGACTTCTGTTGACTCAAAGTACATTAATTTGATACAGAAAACATTTAATCTCCATTTTCTCTGATCCCCTGCCTTTACACTTGATAATAAGCATTTCTGAGTTTCTGATTATGTCCAATGTCCTGAGCTAGGCTTTCTTTATTCAAATAAATGAAAAAGACAGAAATTTGGCCTTCAAGACACATCAGACTTGGTTGGGAAGTTGGGAAAGGGGCATGAAATAATATAAATAAAAATATGTACATAATTACAAATTATTGAAAGTTTTATGAAAGAAATAGATACATGTCTGCCCTGGATATTAAGCAGGAGTCAGAGAATGCTTCCTTGAAAAAGGCGATATTTAATCTGTGACCTGAAGAATGATGACATGTCAATATAAAGACTCAGGGAAGAGCAATTCTGGCAAAGGAAAGAGTATGAGAAAGCTGTAAAGCAGGTTTAACCTTGATATTTTAGAAGAACTGAAGAAAGTCAAAATAGCTGACACAAACAGGTAAGGGGGTTGTTGCTCAAGGTTAGACTGGTGATGAAAGTTCAAGGGCCATAAAAACCTTCCATAGAAGAAATGATGCCTTGGGTGGTGGCAGTTGAGATGGAAAACAGAATCCTCTGTTTTGGAGTTAGATTCCAGGTATGCAGATCAAAGAGATTAAAATAACAAACAAAAGATTTTCTTCTGTCTTCCCAGTTAATTTGCAATTCATTAAATGCTAGACTGTGCAAAAATACAAAATTAAATAAAGTACATGAATCTTTATTAAATTGTACCAATGGACATCAATTATAGGATGTCAAGGTCTGATTACACATTCCAAAAAAGTTCTATAAAATAATGTAATGAAGAATTAATTCTGTTGGGAAACATGTTGAATTCTAATGCCCTGAATATTGAGTTAGTTTCAGTTTTATTCACTGTCGGTACAGCTATTTTTAAATCAATTCAAACTCCAACCTTGAAACCTTGAACCCCTTTTATGGTCCCTCATTCCTTCCAGTATTCTGCTTTTTGGTATTTTTAATAACTAATTCAGGAATATTTTCTATTTTAGATTGTCTTGACATAATATAGTATAATACTGTATTATTCCAAAAGAGCACACAGCTTCATGCTGGCCTATTGAATGCACAGAGATAAATGAGAGAACTGATGATATGTTCATCCAATTTGCTTGGTTTACCTTCTCAGACTCAGTTTGGGTTCCTTATATACCCTTTGTTCTCCAGTTGCATCTTCATTTCAATAGTTGGCAGTAGCAAGAAAGATAACAGAAGGCTTAGAATGTCTTTTTGATTAAAAAAAATACTTCAAACACTTAAAAATATTTTAATTTAAAAAATTAGAATAGCATTGTAAATTATTTCTGAAGGGAAGTAATGTATTAACAATGTAATTTTGCATTATATACTCTTCCAGCACAATAGAAAAATACCCAGAAAAATGAAAATGAAAAGATTGTCTTGTATCTATTTGGAATTTAGTTAGTTATATTCACATTGAAGATATATTGTGTTTTCTTTAGAACTCACAAGTTTGAAAGAATAACTCTTGCTCACTCCCTAGTCCTGAGAGATGAAATCTTTTCATGGCATTCCCCTGGGGAAGTATGTAGATCATCTCTCTAATGCTTCTTCATGCTAAATGAGCTTGTGGATTAGATAAAGGAAGAGGGTTTGGATGCTGAAAGTAAATTTTCACAAGACCAGAGTTCTGCAAATGTGTATACGGAAACAGAAGAGGTCAAAATGTTAGTGCTGACGTATAGTTATGAGGGGTTTGGCACTTGATATAGGAGAAGATTCCATGACCCCCATAATCACAAATAATATATCTGAAGAGTGGAATACATGAAACAGATGACCATGTTTTGTTGAGATGAGTCAAGACTATTTAATCCAATCAACTGTCTTATTTCACATTTATCAACCAAACTTCTAATTGTAATTGGAATTTCTTACTGAAATTTAACTATGTATAATTAAATGTACATTCATATGTATTAGTTTGAAATTAATTGAAATATTAGGTATTTAATATGGATTATTAAATATTAAAACTTAAGCAGTCTGTGTGTTTGTGTTTGCAAGTGTTTGTGTGTTTGAATATGTATGGTGTATGCATGTCTGCCACAACTTGCAGTGGTGAAGCAGTGGAACAACAAGAAATGTAATGGGAAATACTGAAAATGAGAGACCCATAGAAGGTCTGAGATAAGTTCTCCATGTATCTCTGGCTGAAATGAAGCTACACATGAATGGGGGAGACAAGAAAGAGCCCGGTTTCAGGCTCAAGATATTTAAATACTACCTCTGCTTAAATCACTGACGGAAGGTGAAGAGCTATGCAGACTCAGGTTTTACCACTAGGAAACTATTATATTTATGTAATTAATTATCACACTGTCTTAATCATAAATGTCAGAGAAAGGCATTTAGAACAATCATTAATTTCACCATCACACACATATTAGATAATATCCAAGTATGCAATACATATCCGTGGCATCCTTAAATTTTCACTCGAATCTTAATTGAACTTCATAATTGTTTACTGAATACAGCCTTCAGGACAAACCCTGTTTTCATCTAAACAGCAAGGCATCCACAAACAGAAAAGAAGGGGAATGATGCTGTTATAAAGAAAGCCAAATTCCATCAATGACTAGTTTTAAAAATCATCAATTTGCAGTTTGATTTTTAATACCTCTATTATTAACATATTCTTTGTGTCACAAATCAAAATTTATCCCGGTACACCAGAAGAACTGCTGGTCTTGACGGTGATTATTTGCAAATAAACCTAAATTAAGGAAAACCATAGTGTCCTCATGGTGGAAATGGGAGCGTGATGATAATCCCAAGTGTAAGGTCACGTAAGAAAAGGGATGAAAAGCCTCATTTAATGGAAAGAAAAAAATAATATTTAAAGACCTTTCTTATCGTATTTTAGGGAAAAATATAGCATCTTCTCCAGAAGGATAGGGAAAAAAATGATTCAATAACACTCAGGTTTTCTGTTTAAATTCAAACTTTGTATTTGTTTTTATTTTAATACAAAAGCAAACCAAATAATACAGAGGCCTGAAATAATACAGAAAGAGTCACAGGGATCAGAAGATCAAAGGAAAAGTTAGCTGTTTGTAGAGGTCAGAACAAAGAAAGATGTGACAACCAATCAGAATTTCAATTTGGACCATGATTGTGTGACAGTATAACTTCATTAGTATGTCACCCTCAACTCCCATTCAATTGTGAAGTATTCCAGTGTGGAGCTGTGTTTTTTACATGTGTTTTCTCACATAAGCTATAGGATATAGTACATAGTTATTCATATAGATGCCTCTTAATGTAGGATTCTATTATAGAATTAATTTAAACATAGTATCTATTTTGTCCCAGACACTATTTTTGTAACAGCTATAAAAATAATAGCAAAAACAGAGTGCATAGGATATACGCAGACCCTATTTTAAGTATGTACATTTATTAACTTATAGTCTACCCAGTCCTATGCAGAAGGTGCTATTATTATATTGATGAGGAAACTTGGACTAAAAAAGTAAAAGTAACTTGCTCTGGTCACAAGCAGCTAATAACTGGCAGAGCAGGAATAGGGACCCAAGTAGATGGTCCGGTGTATATGCTCCTAGACACCATGTGTGCAGCTTCTCTTCAGCTCCTGTCTCATCTTATAGTCTTTGGGAGTAAGCACATACACATGTAACAAACTTAGCCACAATATTAGATTTAAATAAAAGAAAACAAGGCACCCTAACAAACCTTACAGTCTAAAACATAAACATTGGAGATAATCAATTCTGAATTTCAAGCATTGAGCTAGTGAAGTACTGTACTCAGGGGAAATGTCCTTTCCCTGTGATTCTATGAATCTATAAAATTGAGCGTCTTCAGATAAAGTCTGGAGAAATTTTCTTTTTCTTCTTCATGTTCTTAAATTTCTTGAAATCTGACTATATCATCCTTAGCAAATCCTTTTATATGTGTTCTTTTCTTTAATCATCAACATTTAATTTAGACGTTAGTATCTCTAGTTATCAAACAAGAAGCCTAAATGTTAGGGCGTTTAAGAAATTTATCCAAAGTAATACAAGTGATGGAATCCTGTTTTAGACTCAATATCATCTTCTACCATGGCTTATGATCTTAAATAAAAAACCATATTGTGAGTTTGGGGTTTCCTTGTGTGGGTGTGAGTGTGTGTGTGTAAGCAAACAGTGGAAATTAGGAAAAGTAAGAAACTTAATTACCTTCATACTTAGAATGGCAAAATGGAAATTTAGAATGTATAGTTGTATACTCCTGCTTTTCATTTCATTCTGAGCTTATGATTTGAAGAGGCAGCTGACAGAAATGAGTCCTTATGATTTCACAAAATAGTTTTGCATTAAAGCTATGGGAGAGTTCTTTTAACATTAAAACAAAAATACTCCCATGCTACTTCTTTTACCAGAGACATTTTCAATATGTTATGGAGGGACAACAAATGATAATTAATTTACTCATTTTTATTATCCCCAAAGTAAAATGGAAATGAACAAAAGACAAAAGTATTGTATTGATTTAAAGTATATTAAGAAAGAAGATTTTATTCTATGCTGTACCAAGGAAACATAGAAGTCTAACTATGATTTCTTAACAGCAACTGTGCTGAAGCATAGGGGTAACTGCTTTAAAAGGATTTAGTTTTATAAAATGAATTAATAATCAAACATGAATGTTAAACACACAGAAATTCTTTCTTATAATATATTCCCAATGGTACAAGTTTTTCTTTTTGTCTTTTTTCTTTTTGGAATGGGAATCTTTTTTTGGGGGGAGGGGGTACATCAACACTTTATTGTTGCTAATTACCTTTTCCTCAGAGTGACATATATACCAATTAAAAATTTTTTAAGGCAGACATACTTTTTAAATGAAAAGAATTAAAATTGACTCTATTTTCAGAATATTATAATGCTCATTTGAGAAATTTGGTGAATTCCTAAAGGTATAGGGAAATCAGAAACTGAGAATTCTATCCCCAAAGGATTGCGAGTACAACATTTTTTTATCCAAAGTTGGTTGCTCTTTGCTCTTGTAGGAACCCCTGGGGTGGGCAAAGCATGTGGCTAAACACCAGGTGCCTGGTGGGGTGCACAAACCTACTTCCCAGCCTCACTGAATCTGCATTAACTTAATAGGGAAAAATCTCTGTCCCCTGTGATGAATTTTTGGGTAGACAAGTTGGCTGAGGGGAGCCATCTCATTTCCAGCTCTGCTATCCCTTTATAGACTTAGGCATTCAGGAGAGAGTGAGAGGATTCTTTCCAGGCTTCAGATTCTATTTTGTAAAGTACTTACAAATACCATCAGCTACTGGAGGAGATCAAATATAGAAGGATAGTATTTTCTCTCCTTTTCTCTCCATCAGACCCCCTCAAAAATGAAAGATGGCAGGAGAAGATAGAAAGAGGAGGCCTACTGCTCCTTTTGGGCATTTTAGGGCTTTTGACTTTTAAGAGAGATGCTTCCTTTAGCTTCTGAGATTTTTCAGTTACAAAATTCAAGATTTTTTTTTCTTTTGTAGCTATCATGTGCATTTAAAAGGGAAGAGAGGAAGGAAGAAAGGAAAAGGTAGTGATTTCTTGCAAGTAATACAGGCCATTTAATGGATGGACTAAATGGATGGATCTTTTCCCACTATATTTTCAAGACTTTAAATCAGAAGTTGTATTAAAAATTGATATTGGAGGATGGAAGGATATTGCTTTTAGGCAATTATTTTCAAGTTTTTCAAGACAAGTTCTTTCATACAGAAACAAGGTGCACCAGCTGTGGGTTCTCTCAACTGCCCTTGACTGTAAACTGGGCTTTTTTCGGGCTCCTGCCTCCAACCCCTGTGAAAGCAAGAAATCAGATGCTCCACCTGCCAGTATTGCTCTAACAATCTTTTTTTCCTCATGTCTTATTAGATGTGCAGGCCAACATCTCCAGGGAGTGGTGACACTGTCTTTCCACTTCACGATGGCAGGTGATACCCCAGCTTTTCCTCCAGAGAATATTTTTGTGTAGCAGACTATCAGGACTTCCATTTGGCTTCTAACTTAATTCCAAAGATTCCACAATTATATTTCATGGTGTCCCTTTCCCTCTTTGTCCATTTGCCCTTTGGTTGTCACTTTTTCTTTCTCTTTTGACACCAAAGTATTCCAGGCTGTCTTCCAGTTTCCTTTTATCCAACAGTGACTCACTCTGATTTCTTTCTGCTTAGAAAAATCCTGGTCATATTCAGCCCACTGCCTGGCCTCATTTCAATCTCTCATCCTTCTTTCTCTTTAAAACCATCTTTGATTCTCGAGGGTCCCATGTCTGCCAAGGAGAACCTAGAAAGCCATTAGGCCATATTTCAAAAGACACATCAGGAAATTCTGAACATGTTTTGAAACTCCCACTAATTCTATGGGATTGCAGAGGTTTATAAATTTCATTCCACAGTTTCCCCTTGGTATTCTTAACATACGTCTGAAATATCAGAGAACTAGATTTCTTTGGGAGAGGAATTAAGCTACTCAATCTGCTTTCTCTTTTAAAATCTCCTAGGACTGTATTACTCTTAACATAGGAATCCATTATTATTTGGTGCTGCTGTTCAAATATAATTGTAGCTCTTTTTTTTTTACTATTATAAAGTTTAATGATGAAATGATAGACCACATTTATCAAGCATTTAACTGCATGCCAGGCATAGCTTTCAGTACTTTCTGTGGCTTAGTTCAGTGGCCCTTTTCAGCCTGAGAAGGCACTATTACCATCCACATTTTATGGTACTATTACTAACCACATTTTATGGATGAGAGACCCAAGGATTAGAGAACTGGATCCTCTTTAAGTATTTGTGACTGTTTTTGTTGACGGTAAACTTCTCCAAAAAAACAGTGGCATTCTGGAGTCAGTTTGGCAGTGAAGTAACCAATTAGAGTTACCATAAAAACCACTGCTTGGCCCTGATGGGACAGTCCTTGGGGCGTGGGGTTTATCGACACCATCTATAAGAAAAGCATCTGTTACCTTTATCTGTGGTCCCGGCCAGGTAACAAAGAAGCAAAAGCCAACATAACGTGCCATGAATGCAGGAGATTTTGGCATCTCTTGTAGTCAGTCAATGACAAGAAGGCAAGTAACTGAATGTCTCAAGAACTCCTTGAAACTAGGAACTTTAACGGGGATTTTAGAGCTGGTCCTCTGGCCTCACATTATACTCACCAAACGTGGAATGGGAAAAATTTTTAACTAAAACCAAAGCACAAGCCAAAGGACCATGCTATTTTCTTTTTTTTGTCAGTAGACTGAAAATGACTATTCTATGTGTGTGTGTTTAATATGTGTATACCTGAGTTTTAAATTGATTTTGAAGAAGTATAGCATCTAAGAAAATAAGAAACAATAATCCTATGGGATGGTCCCACTAGTGAAATTGCAAATAATAAAATCCTGATAATTAATTTAATTAAATCTCAACCCACTTTCTCAGTAAAGGAAGGAATAAACTTAGTAGACAGTCTTTCCAGGCATCCCTCTCTTTGTCAAAGCTTTAAGGGTGAGTGATTTGGCCCCTAGAATCCAGTCTCCAGAGTAAAATCAGAGGCTGACATGCTGGGGATGCAGTGACATGAATTTGTTATTCCTTGACAGTTCCATATAGTTTTTTTGCTTGGACTGATCTTCAGTTTCTTAACTGGTTGCTGTCACCTACATGGAATACTCACCACTTCAACACGTTATGCTCACTTCAAGCATGTTTTAAAATTACCAATATGCAATGAGCCACTAAAATGAGCTGTTTTTCTAGAAATTCAGTAGGAGAAAAAGCCTGTGGTTCCCTATTGTCATGGAACATTAGGTGGAGTCACACGGAGATATGGGAGCTAAGAAGATATCAAGATATTTCAAAAAACAAAAGTGTTTAGGAAAATTACCATTGTTTTTACTGAGATATCTTCATGATGTTTTTTAGCTTATAAATGCTGGTTCACACTGAAACAAGCCAAGGATGTTTTGACATAATCATATAAAAAATGTGTGTATGTACATGTGTGTGCAAGAGAGAGAGAATGTGCAAAGGCTAAATGTTACGCATATCTCTAAGTGTATGCCTATGTATTTATAAGTAGGACAGTATACAAGTTGGAAACTCCATGAAGGTGACAACTGAATTCCCCAGGAGAAGCTGGCTGGCTGAAGGAGAGTTTGACATTCTTGCTGACTGCTGAAATCCTCAGTATTCCCTTTAAGTCTTCCAACTCATTAGATGAGGAGGTTCCTATCATTGCTGAAGGCAATCTCCTTTGTTATTGCAGAAGTAATCAGCTGTACATGCAATCAACTGACTAAAGTTGCTAATCCATCTAGGAAATACTCTGACAGTAATAATCAGGCCAGGATTGCTTGACCAAAACAACTGGACACCATAATTTAACCAAGATGGCGCATGAAGTTAACCTCACACCTCTCACACCTCCCCATTCCCTAACTCTTCTCATTCTCGTTCCTTCATCTCCTCCTCTTCCCTCTCCTTCATCTCCTCCTCTTCCCTCTCCTTCTATTTGCTAATCTATTAGGTATGTAGTGTTAACTCATTGTGGATCTAATCTACTTTCATCTAATAACTAAGGATGTTGAACATCTTTTTGTATGTTTATTTGATATTAGCATATCTTCTTTGGTTAATTGTCTAAGTCTTTGGCCCATTTTTTTTTAAATGTGGGTTGCTTATTTTATTATTGAGTTTGAAGTGTTATTTATATATTCTGGATATAATTTTTTAAAGAAATATATTTTTAGCAAATGTTTTCTCCCAGTCTGTGGCTTGAATTTTCATTTTCTTAATAGTGCCTTTGAAAGAGAAAATCATTTTAGATTTAAAGAAGTCCAATTTATCATTTTTAATAGACCATTCTTCTGACAGTATATACAAAAAAAAAAAAAAAAAAAAACCTACTCCAAGGTCACAAATTTTTTTTTCCAGTGTTCATTGACTTATCTTGTAACCTTTGTCTTTTTGGTGAATTGACACTTATCATTTTGTGATGTTTCTATTTCCCCTAAAAACAGTTCTTATTTTGAAGTAAACTTATTCTGATAATATAGCTATCTCAGTTTTCTTTTCATTTGTATTTACATGGTGTATCTTTTTCCATCTGTTTTCTTTTTAATTGCTGTATGCTTTTATATGTAAGTTGCCTTCTTATAGATGGTTTATAATTAAGTGTTGCTTTTTTTTTATCAAATCTGTTATTCTTTGTGTTTTAACTGGTATATTAAGACTATTAACTTTTGTTTTATTTAACTTTTATTTGTGCATTTTTATTTAGAATAAGCATAAAACAAATACCAGGATAAAGTGTCACTACCATTTTTGTTTGCAGGGAAGAGTCAGGAAATGCAACAATGACAAAATCTAAAACAATTCCAAAGTAGCTCATTTATATAATGTTAAGATTAACGTAAGAATACCAAAATATATAGTGATTAATTCTCAAAGTGAGATAAGTAACTTTTAGAAAAAATAAGTTTCCATTATGCAATGACTAGAAAAATCTCAAATACAACTAAATAGCTATGCTATAGTTCAAATAATTTAGGTGAAATTGTTATGGATTAGTGTACATTTCAGTTTAGTATAGAACTACATTTTATATTTTATAAAGGCAGCAATTATATTTTGGCTTTTATTCCAGATGCTCAATTAACATGGTTAAGGCAATAGTTCATGGTAGTTAATGATAATCATCACAATCTTTTGCAATCTGCACACACTGTATAATGCTTAAATGGAATAAAACCAGTGTTAATTGGTGACTTATACACACACATACATAAATAGAACTAGGAAAAAAAATGATCAAATGCAGTCATTCTAAATGTAATATGGTAACACTTTAAAAATGCAGTTTACAATAGAAATAAAATAATAAGATCAGTACTCACTATATAAAGGTTAACGGTTTGAACATAAAGTTAAGATCCTGTATCAATCACCTGAATCATAATGGCTTATAGAAAGCATCAAGTTTCCAGTAAATAAACTGTTCTATGAAAGTCTGTGTGATGGTTAGGTTCATGTGTCAACTTGGCCAGGTAATAGTACCCAGCTGTCTGGTCGAGCAAACACTGGCCTAACAATTGCTGGGAGGACATTTGTGGCTGGTTAATAAACCAACAGGCTGGTTTATTAAATCATCAGTCAGTTGACTGCAGCTGTGACTGATGACTAACCGAAGGACATCTTCCACAGTGAGAGAATGCAACTGGCTGGATTTAATCCAATTAATCAGTTGAAGACTTATAAGCGAGACAGATAGAGGACCTTCACTTCTTCTTCGGCTGCCCAGCAAAGCATTTCCTGAGGAGTTCATCAAAGTTGCTAGTTCGTTTCCTGAGGAGTTCATCAGACATCTTCTTTGGAGTTGACAGTTTGCTGACTGCTCTACAGAATTTGGACTCTTGCATACCCACAATTGCGTGAATCACTTTTGTAAATTTTATAGTCATAGACACCTCTCATTGATTCTGTTTCCCTAGAGAACCCTAACTAATACAACTTGGTACCGGGAGTGGTTCTTGAGAAAAAGAATCTTAAAATGGGCTTTTACAATTGTTTTCTACTCTGATTAGATTCAAAGGCACTAATGACTCTATTTCCAATAATCAAGAGGGCACTGACAGTCCATGGCATGAGTTAGCAAAGGAGATACGCAAAATAGCACTGTTTGATTCTCCTAATCACACTCTACTATGAAGCAAGGCTCTGGGTGACAGTGTTTTCAACACCGTCACAGAGTTTTGCAGAATTAAGAGGTATAATGATGTTGGCTGGCTGCTCTTAGATACTTTGGATAAAGTTGTAAGAGAAAGGGACAAGCTAAAGGCTTCAAATTCAAAGCTTAAATGCCATATGACAGATGTAAAGGTTTCTATGTGTGCCCTGAAAGAAAATCTTATTTCCTGTGCCCACAGACTTGAAGTTTCTGAAAACCAGATGCAGACTCTCATTGTGTGAGTAGCAGATTTACAATATAAACTAAAATCTCAACCTCTCAGGGTGTCTGCTGTTAAAGTAAAGGCATTGATTGGAAAAGAATGGGATCCGGAAACTTGGGGTGGAGATATATGGGTTGATAATAATGGCAGTGAGGACATTGGAACCCTGGATTCTGCTAAGTCATTATTAGATTTACCTGTAGAGGGCTGTCCTGAGGAAACAGCTTCCCCACCTCCAGTCTGCCCTAAGGAGCCTGCCATCCAACCCCCACCTAAAGAGATTAACCCTTCAGTGCCTGCTAATCCTGTAATCACCTCCGCTGAGGAGGCAGCCCTCACTCCTCTGTCTGGAGAGATTAATCCTGTTTTAAGAGATGAAAATGCAACAGAATGTCCTGAGGTAAATGGCTTGAGGGATAATTCTAACTCTTTTCATGATCCACCCCCACCACCAGTCTTTGCTTCAAGACCTATAACTAGACTAAAGTCCCAACAGGCCCCAAAGGGTGAGATACAAAGTGTGACCCATGAGGAAATATGCTATACTCCAAAAGAACTGTATGAGTTTTCCAACTTATACAGACAGAAACCAGGGGAATATGTGTGGGAATGGATATTAAGGGTGTTGGATAATGGTGGATGGAATATAAGGTTGGATCAGGCTGAATTTACTGATATGGGCCCACTAAGGAGAGATTCTGCATTCAATGTTGTAGCTCGAGGGGTTAGAAAGGGCGTTAACAGTCTATTTGGGTGGTTGGCTGAAACATGGATCAAAAGGTGGCCGGCATTACCAGAGACTGAAATGCCAGAACTGCCCTGGTACAATGTGGAGGAGGGGATTCAAAGGCTTAGAGAGATTAGAATGTTAGAGTGGATTTATCATGGAAGACCTGCTCACACACCCCTGGAATGTCCAGAGGACACACCTTTTACCAGGACTGTGAGGAATAAATTTGTGAGACTAGCTCTATAATCCGTGAAGAGCTCTGTAGTTGCCCTTCTCTGTAGGTCAGATATTACTGTAGGAACTACTGTCACTGAGCTGGAATCCTTAAACACAATGGGGATAATCAGGTCCTGAGTTGGCAGAAGCCAAGGCTATAGTTAATCGCCACAGACAAGGTGGGCATGGCTACTATAATGGAAAACAGGCTCAAAGCAGCAATCAAAATAATATGACTCGCAGAGACTTATGGTGTTGGCTAGTGGATCATGGAGTACCAAGTAGTAAAATAGATGGGCAATCGACTAAATTCTTGTTTGAACTATATAGGCAGAAGAATTCTAGGTCACGTGAACAAAAGTCTCTCTTGAATTACAAAAACAGAGAGTCATGGCCCCTTAATCAATTCCCAGACTTGAGACAGTTTACAGATCCAGAGTCCCTTGAATGAAGGGAAGGCCAGGTACCCTTGGGGAAGGACCCTGTTACACTGCCAAAAATTTATACTGTTAATCTTCCTCCCAGCCTTCCCCAGGGGGACCTATGGCCTTTTACCAGGGTAACTGTACATTGGGGAAAAGGAAATGATCAGATATTTCGTGGATTATTAGACACTGGGTCAGAAGTGACATTAATTCCCGGAGACCCAAAACATCACTGGTCAACCATTCAGAGTTGGGGCTTACGGAGGTCAGGTGACTGATGGAGTTTTAGCTCAGGTCCATCTCACAGTGGATCCATTGGGTCCCCAGACCATTCTGTGGTTATTTCTCCAGTGCCAGAATGCATAATTGGAATAGACCCTGATACACTGTTCTGCTTACTGTATTGTTATAAACAATAATAATGCTCTTTGGATTGCAGTCTCTCTTTTAGAAAAAAATTATTCACATCCTGCTTCTACTTCTTTGATATTACTTAACATTCATAGTTGCTGTCCTGGATATGTTGCCTCAGAGAAAATAGTATACAGATTTAAAAAAAGAAAAATTCCAAGTGAGTGTTAGGAATATTTTCTAGAATATTCAACCATATTTCATTCCACAATCAATTTTTTGGTTAAGTTTTTCCATCAGCTAATAAAATAGATCTTCATAAGTGATAAAGAGTACAAGGACATTTGGTGTGCATGCAGTGTGCTTTTTCCTAAACTTGAGGTGGAATGCAATTCTACCTGAACAGAAAGCTCAGGGCATGAAATTCCAGTCTGCTTCTTGGATGCTCTGAAGTTCACTGATGCTGTTCAGGTGAATTGTTCTTTATAGCTGATGACACCAATTGAAAACATTTCCATTCTGTACACATTTGATTATTTGCATAATCTTAAAAGCATCTGCAATGACTTGCTATTTTTCCTCCTAGCCTGTTCAAAACATTAATACAGTGAAGAAAAACTGAGCCCGTATTTGTCTTCACATCCAACAAAATCTCCATAATTCACAAGCTGAGCTCACTACTGTTCTGTTTGCCTTGGGATTTCTCAAAAAGTGATTTGCAGATTTCACAAGTCATGTCAAGACTTATTTCTTACCTGTCTAAGCTAGATATTAAATATGGCAAAAATGTTTTGAGTTATATTCCCTTGTCTTTATAAAAGGTAGGTTTATATTTTAAAAACTGTCAACAATTAAATTATTTTTCAGTTACACTTAGACAAGCACTTCAACTTTATATCATAACACATACGTAATATTTTATGGCCCACTAGATAAAACCAGAGGATGTTTGGAGGTGCAAATATGTGTGGTTTTATGAAAAAAATATATTGAAGAAGATATTAAATACTGAATTTATGCAAGTTTTAAAGTAAAATAATTTTGTTCTTATAAGAAAACTATGTTGAAAATGGTTATATGCAATTCCTCATCAAAATAATGATGACCTCAAATTCTTAGTAATAAACATCAATGAAAAACTTTCATTACAAAATGGGTAATAAAATTTGGAAAATCATATTTTCAACAGTCCAAAAAGGTATAACAGTTGAAATGCATCTCTCTTTTTTTTTTTTTACTTTAATTGACAAATGCAGTGTTAAAACTTTTTGATAATACAAATAGACTTTGAATCCAATTGAATTTCTCCTGCCAGTATCCACAAAAAGTCCTCTTTCCTCCGCATCCCAATTCCTTTCCCTTCATGTTTTAATCAGAAAATCACAATTGATGAGTCTAAGAGGTAACAAGAGTCCAGATTTGATAAGGTCTTGTAGGCTATCATGACTTTTCCCAATTATGAAACTCAAGAAAGGAAACCAGTGGAGAATTTTAAACAGAGAAGTGACATGATTTGACATTTTTAAACACCATCTCGCAGTTTTGTTGGATATGGACTGGAAGAAAGAATGGAAACAAAGGTAAAATAAGGAAACTAGTTAGGGACTTTGTGTAATCATCCAGGTGAGATGGTGAGATGGGTGGTAGTGAAGATAGTGAGAACTGAGCAGACTCCAAATATATTTTAGTAGTAGAACAGACAGAATTTACTACTGATAAGATTTGAGACTGTAAGAGAAAGAGAGAGAATGGACTCAAGTATGACTTCAAGTTTGAGTCATTAGAAGGATGGGGTTATATTTTACTGACATGAGCAAGATAGCAGGAAGAGAAATTGTGAGTTGAGTTTTGATACGCTAAACTTGAGACTACTATTAGAAACTGCCAATGGAGGTGTTCCTCTGAAGTTCATGACAGAAATCCTGGCTGAAGCTGTAAACATGAGTGTTTTCAGCAGTTTGTTTCAGAACAATAAGAGACCTACAGAAGAGCATCTATAGATATTGGATGGGTAAGCTTAATAAGAATAACTCAAAAACTGCTCCCATCCTAAACCAAATGATCTCTCCAGTTTTGTTGGTAAAAAACAAGATGTCTTGCATTTTTAAAAAATATGTTTCCTCAGTTTATTGCATGATAAACTGTATGGTTCACTTTTCAGCATGTTGGTAGAGTCATCTGGAGTCTTTCTCCCTCAAATGAAGTCCTGACTGATCCACACAAGATGTGAGTTATCAGTCAAGTAATTTAACTTCTTCAGGACATTTTTCTTCCATCTGTAAAATGTGAATATTACTAGCTACCTTATAGTGTTGTTAGGAGAACTAAATATGTTAATACATGGGGAGAAAACATCACAGTCCCTGACTCAGTGTAAGCCTTCAATAAATTCTAGCACTTAATAGAATTGGTCTTGGCAAATACTGTTGTCTTCATAACACCGAAGTAAAGATTTCCATCTAGGTCTTGTTACTTATGGTCACCTGTACTAAGGGAAACCAACCTGAACATTTTAGTCAGAATTTGGGCTCTCAGATTAGTCAAAATCCGGTATGAAGTAACCTATACACTACAGAGCCAATGCCACATGTAATTCATCTAGAAAAACTAATGTTTTAAAAGAGATGAGATTAAAGAATCTTAACTGGGATGGTTAGAGGACACCAGTTGGCAATTGTGCCTGACTTTTCCTACATGTACCCCTCACTATTAACCTAAATTGATGGCCCCAGTCTAGAAAGATCAGTGTGAACCATGTTGTTGTTATAGAAAATTATGTTAGCAAATACATACTAATTTGAATATATTATTGCCTTCACTCTCCTAAGTTATTATATGAGAGAGGTGATAGTAACATTCTCATTTTATGGATGAAGAAACAGAGGCAGAGGATGGTTAAATGACTTTCTCAAGGACACGTGTCTAATAAGTCATTTAGTTGGGATCTTAAACAAGTAGCCTATTTTGAGAACATATGCTCTTAGTTAATATATACCACTTATCAAGCAATTTTCTAGGTCAGGATGAAAATTCATTTTGTTGGGTTTGAATGTAAGTGTTTTCAACTAAAGGCTAGATTTTGGTTATTGAGGAAAAATCTTTGGGCACTTGCATATGAAAATGAATTGTGCTGTAAAGTAACAGTAATAATTTAAATTAAATCTCATCTTTTAATTAAATACATTCTGATAAAAAATAGTATGATCATGTTTAATGACAAAAGATATGAATGCCCAAGCAAAACATTTTAATTAAGTTCTAAGCATTTGAGTTATTGATACAGTAGGATTTTTACCCACATTGCCAATGTAAAAACAGATAACAATGTGTAACTATATTTTAAAATATATGATTTCAGTTAATCTACGTCTTCTATTTTTGAGGTCAATAAGCTTGTATATACAAAACTTTCTATATTGAAGTTGTTAATAAAATTATGATCCACTGAAACAAGTGAAAAAGATACATTTGTAGTGTGACTTACAGTTTCTTAGAATGAAACAAAATTTATGTAGTGTTCAAAAATATCTTTTGAAAATTGATATTGATTACATATGTCGGAAATAAAGCGGTACCTATAAGGGAATAAATGCTCACTCAGTTCTGGAGGAGAAAAGAATTTATTTACGATCTTGCAAGATAGGGCGTCCAGCCAAACACGTGGAAGGCTGGCGCGCCAGAGGAAGAGAATGGCGATCTTTAAATCTCCTACTCCTAATTCGCAAGTCCCTCCCCTGTTTCCCCATTGACTGGGTACTACAGAGGTTACAGCCTATCTGAGAACACTAACTAATTCATCTTTTGAGATTTTAATTTGTACAGCCAATCCCAGAGAGCCAACTAGCTCGTTATTGAGATTATCAACTGATCAGCCAATCCCAGAGAGCCAACTAACTCATTATTGAGATTTTGAACTGATCAGCCTATCCCCCCCAAATTTTTTTTTTTTTTTTTTTTTTTTGCTGTGAGTCCCCACCTCTGATTTTACCTCATATCTCTTTACATTCCGGTAACTATGGTTACTTTTCCATATAAGGAGCAGGTAGATTCTCTCTTCTCTTTGTCTGGGGCTTGTTTAAACTGGTTTTGCCTCCATTTCCCTTATTCCATGCTGTCTCTATGTGAAAGCTAAACTTATTCCTTTCTTACACATATCAATTGGTTTCTACAAAATTAGTTAATGTAACATTCTAATTTTTTAACAATAAACTTATCAGAATCATATATTACTGTTTAACGTCAATTTTCTCTTTATAATAGATAATTGAAATTCTCCCCAGTTTCAATGGTGGTAACATGAAAGTTTGAAGTCATTATTTTTTGTATTAAGCTAGTATGATACTACTGTTTAAGAGAATGTATTGAAATGTCACTATATTCTAGTTTCTGCATCATCAGCAAAGTCATTTTTAAATTCCTAAAAATATTTATATGATTGTTCTTTTTTTTAAAACACTGCTTGTGAACAAAAAAAGCATAGACAAATTTAGAATGAAAATACATTATTCAACTTAATGCAGGTGTGGCATTATAATTTATGAGGTAATAGTCTGTTCATAAAATGTAACTCCACTGAACCAGACTCTGGGCTTATGAATTGCAAGTCCTTGTTGTATCACCTATTAAGCTTGTTGTATTGAGCTCAGGAGGTGAAATTCAAAGCTCTCTCTGTAATTTTATTTTGGCAACACTAGGTTAAACTACTTTCTTGCAAATAACTAAGGTCTCACTAATTGCAGCATAACGATACTTCCTGCTGGTCTGAAAACCATACAGATAGCTGCCTGCTGAGCAAATTGAGTCAAGAGTACAGAATGAAAGAAAACTAGTGTGCCGGTTTGAGTGTATTGTGTCCCCCAAATACCATTATCTTTGTAGTCTTGTGTGGGGCAGAAGTTTTGGTGTTGGTTAGATTTGCTTGGAGTGTGCCCCACCCAGCTGTGGGAGATAATTTTGATGAGATGTTCCCATGGAGGAGTGGCCCCACCCATTCGGGGTGGGCCTTGATCGGTGGAGCCATATAAATGAGCTGACTCAAAGAGAGAAAAGAGAGTGCAGCTGGGAGTGATGTTTTGAAGAGGAGCAAGCTTGCTAGAGAGGAACGTCCTGGGAGAAAGCCGTTTTGAGGCCGGAGCTTTGGAGCAGATGCCAGCTGCCTTCCTAGCTAACAGAGGTTTTCCGGAGGCCCTTGGCCATCCTCCGGTGAAGGTGCCCGGTTGCTGATGTGTTGCCTTGGACGCTTTGTGGCCTTAAGACTGTAACTGTGTAGTGAAATAAACCCCCATTTTATAAAAGCCTATCCATCTCTGGTGTTTTGCATTCTCCAGCATTAGCAAACTAGGACAACTAGCATTTTTGAATGCCAGCTTTGAGAGTAGAGGCTTCTTTTAAACTAAAGTTATCCAAAAGATGTGTGAGATCTGTCAAAGAATAAAATAGTTTGTGCTTCGTAGAGCCCTAGGCAAGCAGTAGGAGAAAATATCTCAAATGTTGAAAATTGTTTAATTATGTTCATTATTTTACAAGTTTCAATACTCGTTTTTCCTCAACTATTCACTATTTTTGAAAGTAGAAATCCCAAAGTGTCCTACCTGCTTTATTAAAATGTAAAGTAAAATTAAAGAGCATGACACACAATGACAGTATCCAGAAACTGGGACATTTCACTAGTTCTCAAAGTTATTTGTATATAAACCCCTTAATTTTTGTGTAAGAAAACATCAAATTTCTGAAAAAGACAAAAACATTTGTGCATACTTTTTTGGCATAGAAATGTCCCCCACTGGGAGTAGAATTTACTTACAAAAGTGATATGGTAAAATTGGAATCCTGTAGCAGCGCTGGGTGCTGAATGGATGGAGAAAGAATAGTAATCAAACAAGAATCAAAAGGAAGAAATGCTCCAAGACTAAGAGGTAGCAAATTAAAGTGAAAAGAATTTCATCTTTCACATTAAAGTGAAATAATTTTATCTTTTTGCATATTGCTATTCAGATAGTCCCTACAGCATTTATTTAAAAATCCTTCTTTTCCCCACTGCTTTGAAATATATCTTTATCACTAACTAAATTTCCAAATATATTTCCCACTTTTTGCATTTTTATTCAAACTGGTTTATCTATTCAATAACAAAAATTGGTTTTAATTATAAATATTAATAATTTAAATAAAATGAACTAATCAGTTCCTATTTTACTGAGTATATTTAACATCAATGGGTGTTGAGTTTTGTCAAATGCCTTTTGGCATCTGAGACAATTACATGATTTCTCTCCTTAGCTCTTTTAATAAGTGGATTACATGACTGCATTTTCTTGAAATTGAACCACTTTTGAAATAAACTCAAACTCTACTTTTTTATGATTTATTTTTAAGTGAGCTTTTGATCTCTGCGAATATCTCATTTGCTATTTTGCATCAATATTCATGAGCTAAATTGGCTATAGTTTTATATTTTGGTGCAATTTTTATCAGTTTTAAAGACCAGTATGAAATTTCTTTTAAAATGGAATTGCCATTTTGTACTGTGGTTTAATTTTAGTAGCACAGGGACTATCTGATCTGTAGAGGAGAAAGAAGCAATTTAAAGCTGATCCATTCTTGGAGAAGAATTTTTTGTCATTTAACATTTTTCTCAATTTCTTTTATTGTAATTAATCTGTTTAGACTGACTCTCTACAAGATTCAATTTTGGAAAGCTTCATTTCTTTCTAGGAAAAAAAAAATGTTCCTTTCTGTTTCAGTTAGCGAAAGCTGCCAGAATGCAATATACCAGAAACAGGTAGACTTTTTCAATGAGGTTTTATTAAGTTACAAATTTACAGTTCTAAGACCATTAAAATGTCCAAATTAAGGCATCAGGAGGAAGATACCTTCTCTGAGGAAAGACAGCTGACATCCTGGGTTCCTCCATCACATGAGGAGGCACATGGCAACATCTGCTGGTCCTTCTCTCCTGGTTTTGGTTTCAATGCAAGTCTTCAAATGTCTCTAGGTGTTTCTCTCTCTCAGCTCCAGTGAGTACTTCTTGGTTCTCTGGACATTTTCTTTCTAAGGTTTCTCTCTCCATGAGCTCTCTTAAGAACTGTAGTAAATGATTAAGACCTACCTTGAATTGTGTGGATCACATCTCCATGGAAGCAACCTAATCAAAAGGTCCCACCCACAACAGGTCTGTACCCCCAAGAATGGATTAAAAGAACATGGCATTTTCTGGAGTACGTAGCAGGTTCAAGCCAGCACACTTTCATCTAGATTTTCAAATATATTTGCATAACGTTGTGCAAGTTGGTATCTTATGATTTAAAAAAAAAAAATGTTTCTGGTTACTATAAACCCTTTCATTTCTGATTTATCTACTTAATTAAACTAACTAGTGGTTGTACTACACTGGTTTTTTTTCCAAGGACTACCTTTTGGATTCATATATTTCTTCTGTTTTTCTCTTTTGTATCTCATTAATGTCTGCTTTTATCTTTATTCATTTCTTATTTCTGCTTTTTTTGGTTTACTTGGCTTTTCTTTTATCAGCATTTTTGAACTGTTTATGTCTGGCAGACTGACAAAATTGTATTGTGACTATTAATATTAACGATTGTCTTGGTTCTAGAATGCCAAAGAATTCCTGCCTGTTGAGACACAAACCTTCCTGTGGTCCAGATTTAAACAGTAGGGTCAGGTCAGGTGTTTGCCAGTAGCTTTGTGTCTGTCCACTTTATTGTATGCCTTGGGTACATCACAGTGGCATTGTGTACTGCCTTGAAACTACATTTGTCAGAGACTGTTTTCCCATCCCAGTGACCTGGCCAGAGGAGAAGCAATCAGTGTCTAGAGAAACCCCAAGCAAATTTATGAATGATCTAGGAAAGCATTAAGTGTTACCTTCCTCAAAATGCATAGAGGAAAACAGATTTGAGGTTTGGATTGTATTATCATGAATGAAACCAATATCAAAGTCTTATCAGTTATCTACCAGAATTCGTTTGCTTGTTTCTTAAACATGCAACAGTCCTTTTTTCCCTGAATTGCTGTGTTGATTGTGCCCTATAGCTTTTGTGAAATTTCTGTTTTCTTGTGTAGTCATTTTTGTATTACAATTGAATCCCTGTCTTCACCTGTCTCCAAAGTTACCTCCCCTCTTTCTTCACCATCATATTTATTTGCCCAGTCAGGAGAGGGCCCATCTCGGCCACATCGGTCAGGGACCAGAGCCAGATTTGATCTGGAGACTGCAGTTGCCCTGTTATTTTAGTCCTCTGTTCCTGACCTTAAAAACAGCAGAAAAGAGAGGTTAAAACACCCTTAAAAATGGAAAGGAGACCTCACATGGGGCTTATGCAAAGTTATATCTTGGCCTTTGAATAACACCAATCAACCAATCAACCAATCAACAAACTTTTCTCCATAGTTCATACAATGGAGAATAAATTTAACAAAATCTTAAAATCTATATTTGAATAATAGCTTTAATAATTGTCATTGCTCAAAAAATATCCAAATGCCAACTTTTTCATCATACTCGTATCACTTAAGGGGGTTATTAAACACCTAACTTATGCAAATTAGTGTCACTTAAATAAAATCTTAGCATGGAAGCTCTTCACCAATACCCTTTATGACTGTAAAGGAATGAGGAATGTGAAGGAAGTATCCCTTATATATTACTTAGACCAATTTTGCTTATATGCCAGTTTGCTTATATAATAAACACATGCTACTTGTTCGACTTCTTTTGTATGTAGCATCTATAATCCAGGTAAGTGCAGTTTTACCTTTGCTAGTAATCAATGTATGACATATTCAATTTTGGAGTAAATGCATTGTTGAATATGGCCCATTTTATATGATCGGGTAATTAAATATAGGTTAAAATTCCAAAATATATTGCTTTATTACATAGTTAAATTAAACATCATCTAACTTTAATAGTAATAAAGTCACAGTTATGGCATTGTAGTGGTTGTGTATTTTTGTGAAGCATCTGGCATAATTCACACATGTTAGTTCTTTGTACTGAAGAGTCTAAAAGTACTGGTCAAGTTATTTTAATTTTGTGAGATAAACAGCAACAAATAAATGATTTGATAGAATTATTGTCAGGATGCCTTAAGAAAAGAACCACTACAGAAGGTACTTTATTTTAAATTGTGAGCTCATAACTAAAGGCCCCAGGCAGGTTTTTGTGAAGGAGGAGTAGGGGGGTGGAGGGGGAACAGCAGCCAGCAGGAGGGGGAGGAGGAGAGGAAAGGGGAAAGGGAGGCGGAGAATAAACTCATCGCTGGAATGCGATGCAGCTGCTACTCTTCATTTTGACTGAATGAATACATGAAAATGATCTCCATGTATATGAGTATTAGCACAAAAAATAACATAACTGTCATATTTTGGAGTCTTAATTTTTCTATATTTCTCACAAATTATTTATAAGGAATAAGTGCCTTTTGCATGTAAAGAATTTGAAAAGTACCAAAATGTATAATGAAGAAATTTAATATCACTTCTAACTTAAAAACAAAAAGATCAGCATTAAACATTTTGATTTTTTCCCTATTTCCTTTTTCTTTTTAGTATCAAGCTTTTATTTCATAATCTATAGTATATATTTACTTATAAACTACATAGTTTACATCCTTTTTTATTTATTATATAAAAAGTAATTTGATATATCATTAAATTTTAATAAAACATTTTAATGGCACTCATTTTATTATTTTAATTGGTTCTCTTGGGTATACAAGGTAGACCATATTTTACATATAATGCTAATTTCATCTCCTCATTTCTAATAACTCTTGAATATTATTTGAGGCTATTGCATTGGCTAGAAATGTCAGATTAATTTTTAACAACTGTGCTGGTTTGAATGTATTATGTCCCCCCAAATGCCATTATCTTTGATGTAATCTTGTGGGGCAGATTGATTGGTCTTTTGGATTAGGGTGTGACCTTTTGATTGCATGTTTCCATGGAGATGTGACCCACCCAACTGTAGGCGATAACTGATGAGATATTTTCATGGAGGTGTGGCCCCACCCATTGAGGGTGAGCCTTGATCAGTGGAGTCATATAAATGAGCTGACAAACAGAAGGAACTCAGTGCAGCTGTGAGTGACATTTTGAAGAGGAGCTACAGCCAAGAGGGACACTGAAGAAAGCACAGGAGCTGCAGATGAGAGACAGTTTGAAGATGGCCATTGAAAGCAGACTCTTGCTCTGGAGAAGCTGAGAGAGGACAAATACCCCAAGTGCAACTAAGAGTGACATTTTTGAGCAACTGCTGCCTAGAGAGGAACATCCTGGGAGAAAGCCATTTTGAAACCAGAACTTTGGAGCAGACGCCAGTCACGTGCCTTCCCAGCTAACAGAGGTTTTCTGGACGCCACTGGCCATCCTCCAGTGAAGGTACTCGATTGCTGATGTGTTACCTTGCACACTTTATGGCCTTAAGACTGTAACTGTGTAACCAAATAAACTCCCTTTTATAAAAGCCTATCCATCTCTAATGGTTTGCATTCTGGCAGCATTAGCAAACTAGAACAACAACCAAGATGAAAATTGACAGAAAATGTTTTATATTCCCAACTTTTAGTGAAAATAAGTCTTGTGTTTTACCATTAATATTCTCTTATTCATAGAGAACATATTCTGTTGAATGTCTTCACTGTATCTCTGATTATGGCATTGATACTTGTCTTATTCTTGCCTTTGTGGCAAGCAAAACAACCTGGTTGAGAAATCTCTGCCAGGCACCACCAACTGAGCAACATGTGATCAAGTGCAGCATGGTCCTTGGAATATCTGTCATTCATGCTCCATCAAAAGACTGTGAACATAGCTAACAGTGTGCACCACCATGTGAACAACTTCTGTAGACAGTTGTAGACTAGGCTGTTGCCCAAAGTAGACAAACATCATCAACAACAGCAACAAACAAAACAAAAGAAACAAACTAGGGGAACAGCTGAAGAACTAGCTACTCTAAATGTCTATGTTTGTTTAGAAATAAATTGTCTTTAGCAATTGTCTTAATATTAAAATTAATTTCAAAATATTAATTCATCCTCAGCTGATAACTTTCTAAATACTACTTATATATCTCCCACCTTTTAAAATGTTTTGAATTCTTATGACAATTGACTCCCTACTGTGTCATCTTTTTTTAAATTTTCAAATTTTCAAAGCAGGTGGCATAATCTACTTATGAACATTTGGCATACCAAGTAAGAAATGAGAAATTTTAAGAGCTATTGAACAGAATGGGGCAGTTTTCATTCTGGCACTTAAGGAATTAGCAATGTAATTTCCATTATTTTTAATGGGAGTAAAGTGGATAATTCATAAACCATGAATGTATCCTTTTGGAAATTTTCACAATGAATCAGCATAAAGTTGCATATCACAGGTGTCTAGTTGGTGATGGATCTAACATCAGAGCTGAATCTATTAAGACCAATGAATAAAAAATCAATTACCTGCAAAGTTAGGAGTCTGGAAAATGAAATATTTGTGTTAAATTTGGCACAAATTTAAAGTTTGTTACTAAGAGAACCAGAAGTGACTATCAAATGAAATTAATCTTCATATTATTGGGAGGATTTGGGTGCAGATATGATTTTTTTTTTTTTTTTTTGCATAGTAGTGATTCAAGGAAACATTTAAAAATCTATTGTCATTATATTTGCACGTGATTAAATTTCCATAATTATTAATTCTCATTTCAATAAGTCTTATAGAGCCCAAAATAGTCCTCCTAAATTTCAATTTCAGATACCTGAGCTCAAAAGCTTCCCTTATTATTATGTCCTCAATAAAATACTTGCAATATACCCAGGAACATTCTTCAGGAAAAGTGAATGAACAATTACTTTTTTATGTTTTTCAGTGAGGTAGCAGGACCATTATTGTGTTACAGAGCCACAATTGCCTAACATATTTTGGTTACCTTTCTCTATTCACCATTATCTAATGATCTTTTTCTGTTTTTTACCCAAGAGTATTATGCAGACATCAGTAAGATTACATCCTGGCTACTCTTGATAGAAACTTTTGATTGTTACAGTTTTACAGCATATTAGTGATGTATATCATAGTGAATTTACTGCTTCTGAATTTATTGCCTACATTTCCAAATAATAAGTGAGGTAGAAACCTTGCTTTCAGGTTTTAGATGAATTATTGCACTATTTACTTCCCTCATTTGTCTGGTCAGTTATATTCACATATTATTTAATAACAAGAAAACAATCATGAACTTAACCATATAAAAATATTTTTTTGGATATTCCACAATGTGCACTGGGAATGTGGGATTTCAATTTGTGCAGGAAGCTAATCTAGTAATTTTTTCAATTACTTGCTTTTCCAGCTTGAATACTTGAATCTTTCTTTGACTATGCATTGTATGGTTAAATAATCTGTAGTCATGCAAACACAATGTTGAAATGCTTATGTCATCTTAAGGTTATGCAATATTGGACAAAATACTGATGCTGTCTGAGTTATTATTTTATAACCTAAGAGAGTGATAATAGATGTGTATTTTCAGGATTATGGGAAATAAAAGATGAATAGTTTTTGGTATGTGAGTGTTCAGTAACTGCTGGGTGCTCTCCTCCTATTTCTCACATTTTACTGAGCATAAGAATCACTTAAGAATACTGTTAAGCAAACAGATTGTAGTATCCCAACCCCAGAGATTATGATTCAGTAGGTCTTGGGTAGGGCATGGGAAACTGATGTTTACTAAGTACCCACATGTGATTCTGGTACACGTCATCCCTGTGCCACAACTGAAAAAGGTTACCCTGGAGCTGAGATGATGCCTATATTCAGAGTCAAAATAAAAGCCTATCTTAGTACAGAGTCTTAAGAAACTGAACAAAGGTTCAATAAATTCATTTCCTGAGTAAGGCAGAAAGAAATGTTTACTCAATATCCACTGAATCTCAGTAAGGACAATAGGAGTCTGTGACTTTAAAACCAGGGGCTGCTTCCATATCCCATAACTCTATGTTGCAGAAGTTATATACTGGGCATGCAGAGAAGCCCATGAAGACTGTCAGTCCCCATATCCCCATGGTTCCATTCCATGTTGCAGAGCATCTTCCCAGAGAGAGCATAAGAGGTCATGAGAATTAGTCGTGTGTGATCTTGCTTTAGATGGTTGACTTTATTTGGAGCAGAGCATATAAACTCCATAAACAAGGGTGGTTGTTGAGAATAACAGAGCTCACAGTGGTGAAAACACTGGGAAGGCTAACATCTCCATCATACTAGTAGATGCACACAAAATGGCAATCCCACCAGGAACTTAACATAAATGCCCAAGGAAAGAGACCGCCAAAGCAGGCTCTGTTTTGTTCTTACTCATCTCTGGTGGTCCAGAAGGCTGTTCACATGCGCAACACTGCACCTCTTTAGAAACAACCAGAGAGGGAACTTGAAAGGTACTAGTCCCTTCCTAAATGCCCAGCAGACTTGTAAACTCCCTGAACTATAAGAGCATTTGCTAGCAACACACAGATGCAGCAACAGTGGGAAAAAGCCTGATTGGCTCAGTAGGATTAAGCACAACTTACTACCAATAATTTGCTGACCACTAAGTTAAGCTGACCTAGAATTTAAATTAAATTTAATTTAATTTAAAATGAGAATAAGATAAGGAAAACTTAGCAATGACATCTGTAACTGCATACTGCAGGGCAGACAGTTTGCACCAGTTTATTCCAGGCAAGTCACTAAGCAAACAAATAGAAAACAGAAATAGCAAGACCAGAGGATGGGGGAGGAATATCAGATCCAGTGTTGTTATGATATGTTATCTAAAATGTTCATTTTTCAACAACAACAAAATGCAAGACATGCAAAGAAATTGGAAAATCAGAACCATACACAGGAAAAAAAGCAGGCAAAGGAAACTGCCTTTGAGGGCACCCAGAAGTTGGACTTAGCAGACAAAGACTTCGAAGCAGCTATTTTAAATATGTTCAAAAACTAAGAGAAATGATTTTTAAAGAAATAAAGAAAATTGTGATGGCAATGTATAATCAAATACAGAATAGCAATAACAGAAAAATTATAAATAAAAATCAAATGAAAATTCTGGAGTTGATAAGAACAATAGCATATTGTAAAACAATTCACTAGAGAGAACTGGGTTATTTTCCTAGAGCTGCTGTAGCAAAGTTCCACAAACTTGGTAGCTTAAAACAAGAAATTTATTATCTCATAGTTCTGCAAGCTAGACATATGAAATCAGGGGGTCAGTAGAGCCATGCTCCCTCTGAAACTTGCAGGAGAGATTCATTCCTTGCCTCATTTTAACTTATGGTGTTTGTTGGCAAACATCGGCGTTCTTTGGCTTGCAATGGTAGCACTTCAATTTCTGCCTCACTTGTCACATAATGTTCTCCTGTCTCTGTGTTCAAATTTCTTCTTACAAGAATACCAGATACATTGGATTAGGACCCACTCTTATTCAGTTTGGACTCATCTTAACTATCACATCTTCAAAGATCAGATTTCCAAATATTGTCACATTCATAGAATGGGAGGGGATGTTAGAACTTGAACATGGGGTGGGGTACACAGTTCAACCCACAAGGACCAGCAGCATATTTAAGTATTCAAAATAAAGAATCAGCACTTGAAGATAGGTCAATTGAGATTATCTAGCCTGAGGAACAGAAAGAAAAACCAATGAAGAAAAATGAACATAGTCTCAGAAACAGTTGTGAAACCATTGTGCATACCAACATACACATAATGGGAGTCCGGAAGGAGAGGAGACAGAGAAAATTGGGCAGAAAAAATATATAAAATATATAAATAAATATAAAAATATGGAAATAATGACCCACACTTCCAAATTTCATGGCAAATATTAATCTACAAATCCAAGAAGCTCAACAGACTTGGAAACACAAAGAGATCCAAATCTAGACATACCGTAGTCAAACTGATGGAAGCCAAGTACAAAGAGAGTCTTAAGACCAGCAAAAGAAAAACAACTTGTCTTAGTTTTCCAGGTCTGCTCTAACAAATACCTCAGACTGATTGGTTTAAACAACAGAAATTTATTGCTTCACAGTTTAGGAGGCTGAAAGTTCAAACTCAAGTTGTCAGTAAGCCATGCTTTCTCCTAACTCTGTAGCATTCTAGTGGTGGCTTGCTGGCAATCCATAACTAAATTTCTACCTCCATCACATGACCATCTGTGTCTTGTCTCCTACTCCTGATCATGTCCAAATTTCTCTGCTTATAAGGACTCTAGTCATACGGAATTATGGTCTACTCTGATTCAGTTTGGTCTCATCTTAAGAGGATCTTCAAAGTTCCTACTTACAAATGGGTTCAAATCCACAGGACCAGAGTTTAGGATACAAACATATCTTTGTGGGGGACATGATTCAGTTACCAACATGACTCATCATGTGTAATGGAACCACAGTAGTTTAATCCCTGAATTTTCATCAGAAACCAACAAGGGTAGAAAGTGTGTGTTTTTGGGTTGATAATATTAATAATATTATATATGACAATAATAGCAAAGGAGCTATATTGGAAAAAAATATATGTTACTGAAATGGAATTTTAACCATAAGTGGATTCTGATAAATTAAAACACATGTTATAATCCCTAGAGGAGCACTGAAGAAAACAAATCAAAATTATATTTAAACATCAAAAAAGGATTTAAAATGGTACACTAGAAGAATACCTCCTCAATAAATAAAAGACAAAAGGAACAAAAGAAATGAGATACACAGAAAACAAATAACTAAATGGCAGATTTAAATCCAATTGTTTTATTAATAATATTAAATGTGAATGGATTAAACACTCCAAGAAAAGGCAGAGATTGCCAGACTTGATAAAATTTCAATGTCCACCAGAACAAATCCTATCTACCAGAAAAAATCCTATCTACCAGAAACACACTTTAAATTCAAAGACAGAAATAGCTTTATTTTTATAAATACCATGAAAACAGCAACAATAAGAGAGTCTGAGTGGCTACATTAATATCAGACAAAACAGACTTTGAAGCAAAAAATGTTACTGGAGAAAAAGAGGGACATTTTATAATGATAAAAGGTCATTCTATAAGAGACATAACAATTATAAACAAATATTTACCTAAAAACAGAACCAAAATATATGAAGCAAAAACTGAGAAAAATGAATAGAGAAATAGTCAGTTCAACAATGATAGTTGCATACTTCAATGCTCTACTTCTAACAATGGATAGAACAAGTGGGCATAAGATCAGCAAGGAAGTAGAAGCCTTGAACAACACTATCAACTGACATCTATAGAACACCACCCAAAAATTCTTCTCAAATTCACATAAAACATTCTCCGGGATAGACCATTTGCTAGGCCATAAAATGAGTATAAATAAATTTAAAGGAATTGAAATTCATACATAGTATGTTCTCGGTTCAAACAGAATTTAGAGAGAAAGAAAGAAAAAAAAATAGAAATTCACAGACATGTGGACTAAAAACACACTCCTAATATAACCAGTGTTATATTAGAAAACAAAAGATATATTAGAAAACATTTTGAGCTGAATGAAAGTGAAAACAGACCATACCATATTTTTGGAATTCAACTAAATCAGTGCTTACAGGACTTATATAGCTTACAAAAACCTTATATATTAGAAAAAAAGAAAGATTTCATATAAATGACCTTACCTTCCACATTAAAAACTACAAAAAGAAGAGCAAATTGTACCTAAAGCAAAAAGTAAGAAAACATAAATAATAGAATGAAAAATAAATGCAACAGGCGTATGTAAAATATAAAATATTTATAAGAATTTTTTTTAAAATATTTTAAAAAGTAATGAAGCTGAAAGTTGGTTGTTTGACAAGATCAACAAAATTGACAAACCTTCAGACTGACTAAGGAAAAAGAAGAAGATAGAAAATCAAAAATGAAAGAGAAGACTTAAGGTGATAAGGGAATCTTTTAAGCAATTATAGGTTCTCTTGATACCATTCCCATGTTAGAATTGATCCAAATATCTGTATGAGATGAAATTTTCCCATTTTATCTTTCAAGCTAATATGCTTAACTGTGAAAAATAGGATTTTCAATAGTCTCAGCAATGTAGGCCTAAGAGTACTTTTCTCCTTTAAGTACATTCTTAGTACTGTAGACCTATCTGTGGGACACTCAGATTCTTAGAACTCAAGAAAATTACGGTAATGCACAGTGTAATGTGGTTTTATTTAATCATTTATTTTCCTCTTGGTCTTTGACTAAGAAAACAATGGGAATTCTACCATATCAAGAAACTTTTTTTAAAACTTAGGTGCACACAACCTCCTATTTTTGAGAATATATGAAAACTGGGGGGAAATTAGGAGATAAAGACTACTTTCTTGGCTTTTGAGAAAGAGAATTTGATTACAGTCCATTGGCACAGATCTCATGTTACTAAAACAGAATTTATGCTTTTTTAAAGTGGAGTGTTTGTGAAGGTACTACTCCATAAATTAAGAATTCTTCGAAGAGAGATACAGTTTGTTCGTCATGTTTGCTTTCACTAAAGGTAAACCTTCCTAATAACACACTGAAGAACTCATGACTTGGATAAAGTGGATTTATGATTTATTTAAGCTCTGAAAAAGCAGAAGAGGTTTGGAATTTGCATAGAAATTGAACTTTTATTTTCATACAAATAATTCATTATTTTGTAATTATTTGTATATTGCCTGTTTCCCTTGCTCTACTGTAAATCCTATGACTGAGTATATGTCAGCTGTTTTATTTTATAATCCATGTCAAGTACAACACTTGGCACTTAGTAGATACTTAATGACTTAATAAGTATTTACTGAAATTCCTAAACACTGTGCATTGATTGCTTATGTTTTCTGAATGTCAGGCTTTGCTTTCTCTGCATCAAAATGATTTGCATTATTTTTTCTGGTCAGGGGCTCAATATGTATTCTATGAAAATATTCAAGTGTTTAGAAGGGGTAATCCAAATCAAATTCCTTTGCATGGATGAAAGAGTTTTCTATTGTTTTTAATATGACCAAACATTAAAGTATGTGCTGTTGAGTGAAGGTATTTTCAACAACAAAAAAATATTTTGCAAAGGATCCCAACTTATTTTCTTTTTAAAGTCACCAGATTTCTTGAACAATCTTACAAATCTTATTGCAACCACGGCTTTTGTTTTGTCAAATGACCTACAAAAGACTTTTTTCACATGCAGACATAGCATCTTTCTTTCATCTGCACAGAATCCTGAATGTTGGATAAGCTTTTAGACCTGATATCCTAATTTCTAAATAAAGTTATTGGCAACTCAGTTATTGCAGAAAGTGTTTGGTTATCATTATAATAATACATTTTCACTTTGCACACCAAATTTGTCTCTGGAATATTGTGAAATTTGAGATAAAAATGGGATTTTGTTCCATTAGGTTAAAAATTGATCAACAAAGAAACTCATGGACATGTAATCTATTTTTGAAATGTCTTATCCTGGAAAACTAAGAAATGATGTATGGATGCACATCTATTAAGCAATGAAATGGCATTATGTTGGGGATTGAATCATGTCCCCCACAAAAGGCATTTTCAGTTCCAAATCCCTAGTCCTGTGGGTGTGAAACTATTAGTAAATTGGACCTTTGAGGACATTATTAGTCAAAATTTGCCCAGACTGAATGAGGGTGGTACTTAATCCAAGATGACTTAAGACCTTATAACAAAGGAAATAGGACACTGTAGCCATGGGGAACAGTGAGAAACTGGAAGCCAAGGAAATCCCAAAGATTGCTGGCCAGCCAGAAGATACCAATACAGAGAGCCTTGTAGCCTCTGAAACAGTGAGCCAATAAATTCATGTTTTTAAGCCAACCCATTGTACAGTATTTGTTTTAGCAGCTAGGAAATAAAGACACTTTCCTAAACCATGCATGGACCCATGTCTATTTATTTTGTAATTATGTCTTTCACCAC
Source organism: Choloepus didactylus (assembly GCF_015220235.1). Taxonomy (NCBI): domain Eukaryota; kingdom Metazoa; phylum Chordata; class Mammalia; order Pilosa; family Megalonychidae; genus Choloepus; species Choloepus didactylus. Next base: position 49,992,414 of record NC_051321.1, read on the forward strand.
AATATTTACTTATACCTCTGCATTTCTAAATTCCTGATGATGAACTTTAATGCCATGTTTATTTGAAAAATATGCAAATATTATCATTTAACATGAGTCCCAAAAATGATTTTATGGGGAGATAATGGAAATGGAGGTAGAAGAGCACAAAATTACCAGACAAAGCTTTCTTTAAGTAAATAATAAATTTTTACATGGAAATAGAATTTGAATACTATGTAAAAAGAATAAAATGCAGAACACTACATTTATTTTCTCAACTTTGATAATAGATATCTTTGTAATTGACATTATCCATATCATTGTCAAATTGTGATATGATTACAATTTTGCACTTTGACAAATACTATTTTCTTTTTTTAAAGCATCTGGCATTATCCGTTGTCGTAATTACCCTTCTGCTAACTGTGCAAAGAAAACAGCTAACAGAACTAGATAAAAAATACAAATTCTGGCTTATGAATACTAAACTATCTATGCTTTCCTTCACATTTTCTCTTTTTTTATACATTTAATACAGCAGAAGAAACATGCCAAAAAATATTTTATCTTGTTTAGAACCATGAAAATAAATTAATAGTATAAATGGGATACATAATACAAGTATGTTTTAGAGTGTAATAAAATATTATTCTAAGTATTGTCATCTTAACATATATAATAGAAATTTCAGATCATATAGTTTTTTTAATATCTGATTTTGTGCTACTCTTTCAAAATGTGTCTCACACATTTCATATAAAAGTCTCCAAATCAAAGGTCAAAAAGCAAAACATATGCATCATGCTATTAAGCTAACAAATTATTTAAAAAGAAGAATATCTGTCATAACTTATTAATGTGGCATGGGTATCACTTCAGGAACTGTACAATTTCTTCCTAGATAATTTGTTCTAAAGTGGATAATTTACCACTAATAAAACTGCCTATGTCTTCATGACACTAATGCTTAGACATCCCAAGAGTATATTTAACTGAAAAGACTACATAATCATCATTTTCACTCAATATTGCTTTTTATAATAAAAGAATAATTCAGTTACTCTATTGCATACTGTGGTAGATTGAGTTATGTATCCCCCAAAATATGTTCTTAATCTTAAGCCACATTCCTGTGAGTGTGAACTCCTTTGTATGTAGGACCCTTTGTAGATTTATATCAGTTAAAGTGTGGACTCATTTGTGAATTGAATCTTCTTAGATCTTATTTAGGTGTGCCAAAAGTGAATGAGAATGGGCCTTAATCCATATGACTGGAGGCCTTATTAAGAGAGGAAATTCAGGCAGAGCAAGAGGAGTCAGAAGCCAGAAGACAGAGGAAACTGGAAGACAAGACAAGGAGAGAAGGGCCACCAGGGAAGGCCGAGATGCAAGCCAAGCAATGTGGCAAGCCAGCACCAGAATGCTAGAAACTTTAAGGAGAAAGTTTGGCCTTGCAGACCATTTGATTTGGACTTACACTTTCTAAAACATGAGTCAACAAATTCTCTTTGTTCAAGCCAATCAATTGTGTGAATTGGTAATAGCACCTCTGACAAACTAAGCCACATACCTTAAGAGATGGCATAATTCTGAGCAATACTGAAATATAAGTTCAACAAACATCTGTTAATTACCCACTATGATAATAGAATCTATGTGTACATAAAGAACATTTTCCTTTACTCCTGGTGCTAACAATCTAGCTAGGACAAAAGGAGGAGAAAAGTAAAAATGATAATATGAGATACACAATAATGAAGGTCTTTAGAAAAGCATCAAGATAATATAAAGAGAAAGAACTTTAATGCTAGTGCAGAGGTTTGGGTAGGGTCATGGCAAAAATAATCTTTGAACTCAGGCTTGAAAATACTTAAGAGATGGACAGTGTAAGACAATCTTCCAAGCAGAAGGCCCTGCATTTACATGGTATTTTTAAAGTCATATAGGACTACACTGGAAACAGGCTTGAGTTAGGGGAAGGGAGATATTAGGATGAAAGAGTTTTTATTTGGATATATTAGGTTTTAAATTCCTACAGTATACCTAAATGGAATCATAAATAAGCAGTTTTATATCCAATGCTGCACCTCAAAGTAGAGTTCACAGGTGGATGTAGGAAATTGGTAGGCATAGACAATAGTTAAAGTCAAAGAGAGAGAGTTTAAACAAGAGAGCAGCAAACATTTTCTGTAAAAGGCCAGATAGAAAACTTTCAAGATTTGAAGGCCCTACAATCTCTGCCACAACTGCTCAACTTTGCTATTGTACTACAACAATACCCATATATGTTGCAGCCTGTGAGGGCTTTGCCAATCAAAAGACCAAAGAAGACACCGGGAATTTTCTGAGACATGAAATTTTATTCAGGGCTTATCTACAGGGAACAGAAATCAGCAGAGATCATAACAGCTCTCTCATGTTGGGCAGGTACCGCATTCTCAGGGAAGCTGACCAAGCAGTTAGAGAGGTCGGCCAAGCCAGTTATAAGGGTTTGAGACAAAGACATTCCTAAACCCAGGGAACAGGGTCTTGTGACATGGGGGAGGGGGGTTGGTGCAGGAAAGAGAGGAGGATCATATGATGGGGCTTTGTAGAAAACCACAAGAGTGATAACATTTTAGGGAGTCAGGAAGCAGGTAAACTAGATTAACCCCAGAGCAGGAGCTCTGGGGACCATAGATGAATGCTTATTCAAATCTGGGTGTAAGACTTTACATTAACATCCTGCTCCTTTGTGAGACCAAGAGTTCTCACCTCCTGCTCACTTCTCCATCTTAAAGTAATATTTTAAGGTTAATTTACCATTTTCTCTTTGCTAGTCTACAAAGACGATAGATTGAACATTAGCTGCCCAGGTCATGCAGACTGATGTGCACCAGGCTCCACAGGTCTGTTTTGTTCAGGCCAGGGGTTCCTACAATATACAATAAGTAATTTAATGGGCATGGCTTGTTCTGTCAAGGTTAAACAGACAAGCATGACTTTATTCAGGGACTGCTAAAGCAGGGGAGAGATTGCAGAACTCAACTCCATCCAAAGGACAGCCAGCTTTTTAAAGGCTAGGAGTGGGTTATAGGAAAAGCATTGGAAGATAGTGAGAGCGGTTGATCACTGAGATTGGTGAGTAATTTACCAAGATTGCAAATAGAGCCACTTGGTTTAGAGTGTTTTCCTTTGCTATGGTTAGGTCTACAGGCATCTGGAAGGCTGGGAAAGAGGAAGAGGGAAATAAGGAACTACCTAATTAGGAGCCTCAGTTGCCTGGATAGTATAGGGGCAGGGGTGAGATGAAGAGTTGGGGCCTGGAGTCAGGGACAAGACTTCTTAATGTTAGCCAAGCTAAAGGGAAATTAAGGCAGTCGTGGTCAGTTCCAGTAAAATCTTGTTTATAAAAATAGGCAGGGGGGCAAATTTGGCCCCTGGGCCACAGTTTGCCTATGCCTGGTTTAGTTAGACAAACACTGTCTTAGGGGATGTAATGACCAGCTCTTATCACTTGTCAGTTGACTATTCTAGCTTTCTAAATTATTTATGTCTTCAATTTCATATGCCTACATTTTACCCTAGGTGTCACCAGACTATGTCTCATGGGTCAAATCCACTAACCACTTCCCTACATCTTGGCAGGGAGAAAGGAAAATTTTAGGATAGAGCCAACTGATTTTGTTTTTAGATAGAAGAGAAAAATAAATGTAGAGGGAGATACTGAAATTATAAAAGATTATATATATAATTGGTAAGTCAAAGTCCTGAGGGATAGGAAGGTGTATTAGTGGGAACTTGTCATTGCATAAGAAGAAATCCAAATTGAATTAATAAAGAAGGAAATGTATTAGTTCTAATTTCTAATTATGGAAGGAATTTAGATTTTGTTGGTTAAGAAAATGGAAGATTGATGCTAACAAAGAATCAGGAATTCCAGCAAAGAAATGGTTCTAAACAATAAATAGAAGGATCTGATATAGAGCACTGTCAATTCCATCTTGGCTAATATCCAGCCTATAAGCACCAGGACACCTGTAGTCATTTTGAAAATATTAAAATATGTAGATACACTTTGGTTTAAAAACAAACAAACAAAACCCTGCCTCTCTTAGTCCCTCAGGGCCCCTTTCTGCTACAATCTCCTTACACTCTCCTGTAGGAATCTTCACTTTCTAAATGACCCCGCAATTCAAGAGTTAATGAAATAAGGGAACCTCTAGTCTCCAGCTTCAGCTCTAAAGTGTGCGTCATTTTGATAGATCCATATTGTATATTTCATTTTTAAATGTTTTGAATACATCCCTAATTCTAACAAGGCAAAAAAGTAATGATGCAAGGGTTTAGATTAGATGTGAATCTTGGTCATTAACCAGTTCCCCTGGGGCCTATGACTCAAAGAACAAAGGCTAAGGGTTAAGTACTGCTGGATACAGGAAAATAAGCCAGTTTAATAGCAACCAGAAATGCAGGGGTTATAGAGCCCAGAGGAAACCACATGATAGGTATTGTAGCACATGCATGGGAGGATGTAGACTACTTTTCAGGTTATGGCCTGGGACCACCAATCCTTTTCCAAAAGATAAAGGGATATGTTACCTGTGTGGTTACTGATCATGAAACACCTGAGAAAGGGAGGTTATATCAGCTACATTGAATCTGCTGAGATCTACAAAATGTTTTTTACCTACAGAATATCAAATAACCAATATGCCTTCCACTTCTCCATGAACTTCAGGGTCCCTAAAAACAGATAGGGTACTTTTGTGAAGATTACAAAATGACACCCCTTCTAAGGGAGCCATAGAAACTAAAAGGACTTCTATCTAGAGAAATTCTAGAAGTGGGCCCCTTCCTAAAAGCTTGGCCCCCATGCCAGTGACTTTTTGAGTAGAGCGATGGCTGAATTTCAAGGTCTGCCTGCATCCATTCCTCCTCTCCGCCTTGGGCAAAGCATTCCCATGCAGGGCACAATCTACACGTTTGTACACAGTGACTCTGATGAACTCTCAATTGTATTCACAGCATCAAGTGCTTGGCTGAGTTGATTATATTGATTGGTTCTCTTGGCATAGAATATTCCAGCCTATGTAAAAAGTTATACCTGAGCAGCTGTGGAGAAGCCACAGCAGAATTCATAGCCTTTATATATTACATATTTTGCTCAGCACACATAATTACTCACATTGACCTCACTGTTTTTTTGCTGTTTTTAGTATCACCTTCAAAATAAATATTTGAGATTGAATCCACAGACTTTAGGTTTGGAAATAGAGATTTCAATACTTACTTTAAAAAACTTAAAAACTCTTCACTATATCACTTCTCCTTCATGGTAGATTTGAATTCTTACAGAGACTGTTTTTCCTAACTTCATATATACTGCTTACCTAAATCTCCTGGACCATAATCACATTCAATCTTGTTCACTGTGTCTGCCCTTTACTGTTAGCTTCTTTCCTCTGTTTTCACATATACATAGATACAAGCAAAATGCATTATTTATGAGTTTGGTTTGCCTGAGTTTGGTTTGTCTATAGCTATCGTAGACATTCATTGCATTCTTAAAATTATTAGGAAAAAAAATTGACTTTATTCTTCACATAGGCCCATGCACTGGTTTGGAATTGCATTCTTAGATCCCTAAGACCCCATCAAGGTTCAATACATCATCCAGGAAATGACTCTTTGTTGCTGTTCTATTTCAATACATCACTGGTACAGTGATTCCTTAATAATATACTGCCAAGTGTCACATACCAGGAGAGCACTGCAGAGCACAGAAATCTATTTATTTATTAGTGCTATGTATCATTGCAAAGTCACTGGCTGATGCTCAGGGTCATGGACCCAAATAGGAGATCCTGCATCATTGTCATTATGATAAGCAATATCCTTAAAGCCAAGTTGAATCAAACTGAACTTGTTTGGGGGATCATGAAAGAATAATTGTGGTAATTTTGATGGGGGAACAAACATTGTTTATGCTGTCAAATAGCAAGTAGAAATTTTTATATGAATTTCCTTTTAATAATTTGTAGCTATTTTTAAACTCTATTCACACATTGTAATTGTTATTAGGCTCTTCATGATACGTTTGATTATGAATAAAGACTAGCTTATTTCTTAATGGTTTCGATTAATATGCTTATTTCTTGACCAAGGACATTTTATATGCTGTATAAATGACAAATTTTTGTTAACTTGCTAGCCCTCTCCTTTCTCACTAGAAATATTACATATCTCTCTTAAGTTTAAAATGCAGTCTATACAGTAAAAATTGTCCTTGGAAACATTCGTTTGACATATTATTTGCACAACAGCTTTTCCCTATTCAGTTATTTATTTACATTATTTTTACATCACTCTCTCCTAACACCAGTTTTTATCTTATGAAATCCTATAAGAACTTGCCTTAAGGAGTAAAGGAGAAACTGCTATGTTTCAACCCTTCACTGAGGAGATATTTTATATTTTGGTTACCTCCTCCTGAACCCAATATAATTATTCCTATTTTATCCAAAGAGTTCTTGGAGAAGACATACACTCTCAGAAATGATTGAAAGAAAGAAATAATTCATGTAGAGAATATTGATTCCCGAAAAGCAGGACACATTCATTATTCACAGAATAGAACTCTCCATGATATATTATCCTCTTGGAGATTAAATGAGTACATATCAAAATTAGGATAACAATAATGATAATATAGTAGGGAATAGGGGAAATTATATTTTAATTGTTTCATACAAATGGAGATGAGGAATAATTTCTTTTATTGAGATACTTGGCTTTGAAGAGTGTCACACAAACTGAGGTTGATGTATTTACATGGGAATTTTCCAAAATTCCAAATATTTACAAATTTTAGAAGTTTGTGTATTCAACTGTTAAATATTCTGTATAATATTGATAATTAGATTACAGAATGATACTATTCATTCCATTGCTCAAATTTGTGTTTACTATCAAAACTTATGCTAAGTAACAGGCAGAAAATATTGTACACCATACATAGCTTTTCAGTAATTCAAATAACAAACATAGAAGTATAGGCAGACAGATTCAAAACAAGTTGAGATAAACTAAAAGGGATATGCTTAGCCTCCTGCCTTAAATAACTAGACAAACAAAATATACAAAACAATGATTTTCAGACATCAGACAAGTGACAGAGTAATGTGATCCCTGAAACAAGGAAAACAAATAAGATAAGTCTAAAGAAAACACCAGCTTATTGCCTAGAAGCAATTTCCAGCCTGCCACACAGGAAAGTACAACCCAAGAAGAGCCCAGCATTCTTAATGAGGTAAGGAGATTGACTCTGGAAGTGCCGGGAAGCTAAAACTTATGAGGAAGATATATTGATGAGGAGGGAGCTATAAAGCAAGAAAGCTTGAGAGGTCTGAATAGGGATCCCCTTTAGTTGAAGTGCGCGTGGATGAGAGGTAAATACTGTAGTCTAGGGGGGAAAGAACAAGAAAGGATCTGGCAGAAGGATTTCTCTGGCCCACAGAGGGCTAGAAATATGTTGTTTCCATCAAAGAGAGGAAAGATCTTGCAACATGGGAGGACATCAGAGATAATCCTCTGAAGGATATTGCCTAAGTAGGCTGCTCTGTACACACCCTAACAAAGCTTAAAAAAACAAGCCTTAAAAGGAAGAAACTGATTCCTAGTGACTTAAAACTGTACTAGAACAAAATCCAACTCTTTAAAGATATACAAGAAGATCACTCAAGCAACAATATAAAATTTACAATGTCTGGCATCCAAAGGAATATTACTGGCCATACAAAAAACAGGAAAATAGGACAAATAACCAGGAGATAAGTCAATAAAAACAGACCCAGAAATTGCAGAGTTGATGGAACTAGAAAATAAGGACATTAATAGCTATTAGACTTCATGACCTTTGGTTTGGCAATGGATTCTTAGATATGATACCAAAAAGCAAGATCAACCAAAGATAAGAGAAATAATTTAAAAACTTTGGTGCATCAAAGATCATTATCAAGGAAATGAAAAGACAACCTACAAAGTAGGAGAAATAGCTGAAAATCATATATAATAAGGGTTTAACATCCAGAATATATAAATAACTGCTACAATTCAACAAAAAGAAAAGCAACCCATTTGAAAAAAAAAAAAATGGGCAAAGGACTTGAGTAGACATTTCTCCAAAGAAAAAATACAGATAGCCAGTAATCACATAAAAAGTTGTTCACATCATTAGCCAATAAAGAAATGCAAATCGAAACCACAATAAGATACTACTTCACACCACTGGGATGACTGATTAAAAAGAAGACGAAGAAGAAAGAAAAGAACAAGTATTGACAGGATGCAGAGTACTTGAAACCCTTGTATATTGTTGGTTTGACTGTAAAATGGTGACGCCAATGTGGAAAACAGTTTGACAGTTCCTCAAAAAGTTAAACATAGAATTACCATATGACCCAGCAATTCCTCTCCAAGGTATATATCCAAATAATTGAAAATTGTGAGTCAAAGGGATACTTGTATGCCAAGGTTTATAGCAGAATTATTTACAATAGTCAAAAGGTGGGAACAACCCAAGTGTCCATCAACAAATGAATTGATAAACCAAATGTAGTAGCTACATAAAAAAGAATATTATTTAGCCATTAAAAGGAATGAAGTTCTGACATATGCCACAGCATGGATAAACCTTGAAAACATGCTAAGTGAAATAAGCCAGGCACAATGGGAAAAATATTCTATAGTTCCACTCTTAATGACATATGTAGAATAAGCAAACTTATAGTTACAGAAATTAAATTAGAGGTTACTAGGGGCTGGGGGTAGTGGGAGATAGGAGAAATTGCTCAGTGAGTACATAGTTTCTGTCTGGGGTGATGAAAAAGTTTTGGAAATAGATGTGATGGTTGCACAGCATTGTGAATGTAATCAATACTGCTGAATTGTACACTTTAAAATGTTTAAAATGGCAAATTTTATGCTATACATATTTTACAAAATAATGTTTTTATAAAGCGTGTAACAGAGAAGACAGCATAGACTCACTCCCCCCATTCCCCCCAATACAACTAAATATTCTTAAATAATTCAACCAACAACCATAAAAGGTCTCCAGGAGGTGTAAGGAAGATGGCAAACTAGTCAGAAACCAGTATGTGGTGAATTGCTTCTCTCTTGCTGCTTTCAGAACTTTCTCCTTCTCTTCAGCATTTGACAATCAGATCAGAATATGTTTTGAAGTTCTTTTATTTAGATTTATTCTATTTGTATTTTATTGGGTGTCTATGATTTGAATATTTATGTCATTTAGAAGGGTTGGGAAGTTTTTTCCAACAATGTCTTTCGATACTCTTCCTAGTCCTTTACTCTTCTCTTCCCATCTGGAACATCAATGATTCTTATATTTGGGTGCTTCATGTTGTCCATCATTTCCCTGAAATCCATTTCAAATTTTTTTTTATTTTTTTCACCATTCATTCTTTTGTGCTTTCACATTCCAATGTCCTGCCCTTGAATTCACTAATTCATTCCTCCCCTTCTTCCAATCTGCTGTTATGTGTCTCAAGGATATTTTTAATTTGATCAACAGTATCATTTATTTCCATAAGATCCACTATTTTTTTATATACTCTTGTGAATTCTTCTTTATGCTCTTCTAGAGTCTTCTTCATGTCTTTTATATCCTGAACCATAATATTGATGTTTGTGAGTGTTTATATGATTGATTGCTCCAAGTTCTGTGTCTCCTTTGGCTTTTTAATTTGGACATTTTGGTTATCCATATCTTCTGGTTTCTTCGTATGCTTTGTAATTTTCTGTTATTTTGGCCTCTTGGCATTTGCTTATCTTGATAGGGTTCTCTTAGGACATGCAGGATTATTTGAATATTTATTTATAATTTGGCAGAGCTACAGCTTGGTGGAATCTGCTCTCCCTGACTTACCAGCAGATTGCACTCCTGAGCCACCTCCAACCCTCAAGCCAGTTGTCCCCACCTTTGTCTATGCACTGAGTGGGGGTCCAAACCATGTGGAAGTCCAATCAGTGCACCAATTTTCTGTGTGCACTGGAGACTGCCAGCCCTGTTTGTTATGGGCATGCCCTGTGCAGTTTGGCAGGAAGTCTGCTCCAGGACACAGTGGTCCTGGCCATTCCCAGGACTGTGGCTGGAGTATTCCGCAGCTGCAGAGCTCACCTTCCAGCTCAGATACCCCACAGTCCTGGTTTGCCATGTGCCCACAAATCCCTGGGATTGGGGGAGGGGTCCGGGCACTTCCATGCAGCACCCTTGGCTCTAGGCAGTACACACTGTGGGCTTCCATGGAGGAAGAGTGGATGCTGTCACAAGCCTGCCAAATCCTGAATTCCTTCAAGGAAGCTCTTGACAACAGGGTTGTGAAGGGTTATCTCCCAGTCAACTGCAAAGAGAGCTGCATGGGGCATGGAAACCTGCCCCCTTCTATGCTCCTCTCCCTGCTCCAACCACCAGTCCCTGGAATGGGGGCTTCTGGCTGCAGGTCTTGGAAGGTGTACCGGTCTGTATATATTATGTCCTCCAGAAAAAGCCATGTTCTTTGATGTAATCTTGTTGGGCAGACATATCAGTGTTAATTAGATTGTAATTCTTTGAGTGTTTCCATGGAGATTTGCCCCACCCAAGCGTGAGTGATGACTCTGACTGGATAATTTCCATGGAGGTGTTACCCCACCCATTCAAGGTGGGTGTAAATTAAATCACTGGAGCCATATAAATGAGCTGACAAACAGAAGGAACTCAGTGCAGCTGAGAGTGACATTTTGAAGAGGAGATACAGCCAAGAGGGACACTTTGAAGAATGCACAGGAGATGAGAAGAGGAGCTACAGATGAGAGACAGTTTGAAGATGGCCGTTGAAAGTAGACTTTTGCTCCAGAGAAGCTAAGAGAGGACAAATATCCCAAGAGCAACTAAGAGTGACATTTTTGAGGAACTGCAGCCTAGAGAGGAACATTCTGGGAGAAAGCCATTTTGAAACCAGAACTCTGGAGCAGATGCCAGCCACGTGCCTTCCCAGCTAGCAGAGGTTTTCTGGACACCATTGGCCATCCTCCACTGAAGGTACCTGATTGTTGATGACTTACTTTGGACACTTTATGGCCTTAAGACTGTAACTTTGTAACCAAATAAACCCCCTTTTATAAAAGCTGGTCCATTTCTGGTGTTTTGCATTCTGGTAGCATTAGCAAACTAGAACAGAAGGGTTAATCACCCAAACCAAGTCCTGAGGAGGGTGCCCAGGGCATGGAAGGCTGTTCCCCTTCATACTTTCAGCCAGCTCCAACTGTCCATTCCCCAGCAGTGTTCTGGGCCAAACATTCACCTGTCTTAAACGCAGTCTCTCAGTTTCTCCAAGCACACGCTCATTATGGGTGTAGAAGTCCCTACCCAGTTGGCAGAACCCTGGAACTGCTGTTCTTGAGTGCTTTCTGTCCTTTATCTAGTGTTTTTCATGGAGGAGAATTTTGCTCTGTCTCTCCTAATCAGACGCCTTCCCCCAACTCTGTATTTTCTTACAAAGTAGTTTTACATATGTTATGGATATTTTGCTCCTTGAATAAAAATTCATATTAGTATCCATTTAATTTAGATTTTATTAATGCTAAAGTTTCGCCTTATATTAAATAAAAAATACAACTTAATTTTTATTAAATAGTACATCCTTAAAAGTGGCAATTGCTTATTTAATGGGATTCTGGGTTAAGTTTGAAGTCTGATTTTTATCCTTTCCTAGCAAACATAGACATACATTGTTCATTTCATGTTGCATGTCATAGATATGTGAACAGAATAGAATAGCACAATAATATTGAAGTAAAAAATGTAATGAAAGGGAGGAGGGGCAAGATGGCGGCATAGAGAGGAGTGGAAGCTAAGCAGTCCCCCTGGAGCAACTACAAAAAACCAGAAACAACTAGTAAATAATCCAGAATAACTGCGGGGGGACAAACGAGACCATCCACTCATCATACACCAACCTGAATTGGGAGGAATGCCCGAGAACACAGCATAAAATCTGTAAGTAAAACCTGCGGAACCAGGTCGGGAGACCCCCTCCCCCATAGCCCGAGCTGCGGAGCCGCGTGGTACCAGAGAGAAGCTCTCTCTCAGCAAGCGAATACATCTCAGCTGAGCTCCAACTGGGGTTTTAAGTAGCGAGTGTGAACTGCCCACTACAGGTACGCAGCCCCAAAAAACAGACAGAGGCTTTGGGTGACGACTGACCTGGGAGAGCCAGAGGGTCGCCTTGACTGGGTCTGAAGGGGACTATCTGTTTCTTTTTCGGCTCAGTGGAGAAAGCCCCAGTCATTTTAAGTTTCCAGGGCTGTGACTCGGGGAAGGGCGGAGACAGCACAAGCAGAGAGCGAGACCATTGAAATGCTAATGACCTCCACCTGAGGGGTCTGTCTTCTCTAGGAGGAAAGGGGTGGGGCCCTTTCCATTCAGAACCAGACCCCAGAGCCTTGGGGGAACACGGCCATACCTCCTCACACCAGTCAAGAATTATAGGCTAACAGGCGTCACCTGCTGGGCAGAAAAGCACAGTGACCCGAGGCATCAAAGGGTGGAGCAATTTTCTAAGACACACCCTCAGGGAAACCAGATACTGAATATTTCTTCCCTCTGTTCTGGTCTGGGAAAACCTGATTTGGATAAACAGGGAAACCATGCCTAGAGAACAGAAAATTACAACCTACACTAAGAAAAACAAAGTTATGGCCCAGTCAAAGGAACAAACGTACACTTCAACTGAGATACAGGAATTTAAACAACTAATGCTAAATCAATTCAAAAAGTTTAGAGAAGATATTGCAAAAGAGATAGAGGCTGTAAAGGAAGCACTGGACATGTATACGGCAGAAATCAAAAGTTCAAAAAACCTACTGGTAGAATCCATGGAAATGAAAGGCACAACACAAGAGATGAAAGACACAATGGAAACATACAACAGCAGATCTCAAGAAGCAGAAGAAAACACTCAGGAACTGGAGAACAAAACACCTGAAAGCCTACACGCAAAGGAGCAGATGGAGAAAAGAATGAAAAAATATGAGCAACGTCTCCGGGAACTCAAAGATGAAACAAAGTACAATAATGTACGTATCATTGGTGTCCCAGAAGGAGAAGAGAGGGGAAAGGGGGCAGAAGCAATAATAGAGGAAATAATTAATGAAAATTTCCCATCTCTTAAGAAAGACATAAAATTACAGATCCAAGAAGCGCAGCGTACTCCAAACAGAAGAGATCTGAATAGGCCTACGCCAAGACACTTAATAATCAGATTATCAAATGTCAAAGACAAAGAGAGAATACTGAAAGCAGCAAGAGAAAAGCAATCCATTACATACAAAGGAAGCTTAATAAGACTATGTGCGGATCTCTCAGTAGAAACCATGGAGGCAAGAAGGAACTGGTGTGATATGTTTAAGATACTGAAAGAGAAAAACCACCAACCAAGAATCCTGTATCCAGCAAAGCTGTCCTTCAAATATGAGGGAGAGCTCAAAATATTTTCTGACAAACAGACCATGAGAGACTTTGTGAACAAGATACCTGCCCTACAGGAAATACTAAAGGGAGCACTACAGGGTGATAGAAGACAGGAGTGTGTGGTTTGGAACACAATTTTGGGAGATGGTAGCACAACAATGTAAGTACACTGAACAAAGGTAACTATGAATACGGTTGAGAGAGGAAGATGGGGAGCACGTGAGACACCACAAGAAAGGAGGAAAGATAATGACTGGGACTGTGTAACTTGGTGAAATCTAGAGTATTCAACAATTGTGATAAAATCTACAAATATGTTCTTTTACGAGGGAGAACAAGCAAATGTCAACCTTGCAAGGTGTTAAAAATGGGGAGGCATTAGGGGAGGGATGCAATCAGCATAAACTAGAGACTGTAACTAATAGAATCATTGTATTATGCTTCCTTTAATGTAACAAAGGTGATATACTAAGGTAAATGCAGAAAAGAGGGGGGGATAGGAGAGGCATGTTAGACACTTGACATTGGTGGTATTGTCTGATTCTTTATGGTGAGCAATGTCCATGATCAACTGTACAAATACTAGAAATCACTTCATGAACCAGAACAAATGTATGACAATACAATTAGAAATTAATAATAGAGGGGCATATAGGAAAGAACTATATACCTATTACAAACTATATACTACAGTTAGTAGTATTTCAACATTTTTTCATAAACAATAACAAATGTACTATATCAATACTAGGAGTCAACAATTGAGGGGGGTTGGTTAGGGATAGGGGAGGATTAGAGTTTCCTTTTCTTTTTTTCTTTTTTCATCTTTCACTTTATTTCTCGTCTGGAGTAATGAAAAGTTTCTAAAAATTGAACAAAAATTAAGTGTGATGGATGCACAGCTGTATGAGGGTACCCAGGGGCAAGTGATTGTACACTTTGGATCTTTGGATAATTGTATGGTATCTGAACAATCTCAATAAAAATGAAAAAATGAAAAAAAAAAAAAATGTAATGAAAAAGACTAATCTCAGAACAGGACAGGGTGCAACATTTTTCTAATCTATACCCAAAATTGATGATTTATTTCTAATTTTGAAAATCACTCATCATGCTAAATTAGTAGTTTTAATTAGAATTGTATATGCTTTGGTTGTTTTGTTTGTAATTAATTTGCTTATAAACACTATGCAAAAGATACTTAAATATACTTTATATGTATGAAATTAACATTAAAATAAATATAATTTAAGTCACTATTAAGGGAACCATGTGGTTATATTTTTTTAAAATGTCCCATTCATTGTTTATGTTTGAAGAAAACTGATGAATAAAAAGATTAAAACAAGTGTAAATATGTTTATAAAATGCCTTTCAGTTGACAAAATAGTAATTTATATTATTTGATCCTCAAATTCACCTTGTGAACTATTTTTGGCAGTGTCCCAAAATGTGTGCTGTGAGCTCAGACCAATGAGTCCAAGTTTACTCATTGATAAAATGGAAAAAATTCTTGCTTCCTCATGTTCACTGGTTTTCTACGGTGGCAAAATGACTTAAAATGACACAAAGCTAAAAGCACTATACTCCTCAACCATATCTGTAAAAAAATGTGTTCAACTTGTGGATTCCATAAATTATTCAATGGGAAACATGTTTAAAAAACTCCAAGGGAAAAGAAAACCCATTTTCTTCCTTAAGCTTTCTTTTTTTGTGGGTTTTTGTTGTTGTTGTTTTGTTTTGTTTTTTAAATTATTACTTCTTTTTGGTCTTCTTGGAGGATTAATGATTATCATTGGCTTACTGATAGGGTACGCTTATGAAGATGAAAACATTCTTACAGAAATTTGCACCATTTACGAATTATTAAACTGGTGACCTCGCTTGAAAGAACAAAAAGTTGCCTACCTGTTAGACGGGCTCTCTTTGTTATTGATGGTAGTTATTTTCCCTTTTCAAGATGACATTCAATGTAGCAGAATTTCAAAACACTAAATTTAAATACTATTTTAAAATTTCAAAATAAATCTTAAAAGATACACACATGCACACTCAATTACTGCTGCTTTACTGAAACAAATTCTTATTTCAAAGAAAATATTATTTAACTGATTAAATCCCCAAATGCTCATAACAGTTTATCTTTTAATAGAGTTCATTTTAATATTTTGTTTTTTGGGTAAGTGTTGACTCTCCATATAACTGTAGCTGGAAGACAGAATTTCTCCATCATATTTTATCAATTTTTTTTAAGCAAACAGATTCATGCCATCTTGCTGGACTCAAAAATGTAATGATAGCAGCTATTAATAGCTCTCATTTATGAAATACCAAACAGTTTGGTACACTGTCAAACAGTCATAGGCCATTATGTTCTTAGCTTTTATGATATGTTGTAAAAACAAAAACAGCAATTACTTTTGTAGCCATTTCCCCAGTGATACAGGTACCTTATGTGCTTTCTGGCATGATTATAATGACAAATACATGCCTTCTCTTAAAATCTCCCTCCCGAAGAACTATCCTAGAGGAAGAAATTTAGGAGCCATCAGGTCATAGATGGAGCTTGTCTAGGATGAAGAGATGGGGACAGGACCACATCCTCGGGAGCACAGATGTTAAGAGATTAGGCAGAGAAAGAGGAGGCATTCAAGGAGACAGAGAAGAAGCCACCATGAGGGAGAGAGGAACCAGAAGAGTGTGGTGTCATGGAAACCAAGAGAAGACAGTTTCAAGCAGGAATAGCTAACTGTGGCATGGGTTGCTAAGAGGTTGCCTAAGATGAAGATAGAAATACAACCACTGGATTTTGCAAGGTCATGGGAAACCTTAACAAAAACACTTTCAGTGGAATCATGGTGAGAGAAGCCAGACTGAAATAGCTTCAGGAATCAACAAAAGGCAAAGAAGTAGAAAGAGTGAATGTAGATAATTCTTTCAAGAAAATGTGGCTATCAAAGTAAAAGAAAAATTATTTCTACAATAATTCCATCTGCTATCTTCCAGTAACTTCCTCAGGCTTTGTTCTGATAGTGGTAACTTTTCTTCCACACAGTTAAGAGTTTATTTTTTAAAAAAAGCTTTTCTGTGATATCTATGGGATTTGGGGAGGAAGAAGAAGTATACAAGTGTCCTCAGTTCAACATCTTGAACCAAAAATCTACCAGTCACTTGGCATCCACCATATCATTTAATCCTTATAGCAATCTTGTGAGGAAAAGACTATCATCCCTATTTTAAAGAGTGGACCATTAGTGTCAAAATAATGACACTCAAAACTTGAAGCCCAGAGGTTAAATGTCCAAGGTCACACAGATAATCGGTGACAGAATTGGGATTCACATCCAAATTTGTTTACTTTCAATGATCTTTTTCACCACACCATCTTAGACAGAATGTGGAATGGAATATGCTAAATGGGATTGGTAAGCAATAGAAATTTATTGCTAAAAAACAAGCAAACAACAACAAAAAAAAACTCTGTTCCTCATACATTTGATTAATTCTATGGTCTTTATTTTTATTTTTATTTTTTTGGCTATTTACCTTATTTGAATAACATTTCCCTTGAATATTTCAAAAAATCTTTCTTTCCTAGGAATGTAGACCTGGCATCGTGGGACGGAGAACATCTTCTTGACCAAAAGGGGGATGTGAAAGGAAATGAAATAAGCTTCAGTGGCAGAGAGATTCCAAAAGGAGCCGAGAGGTCACTCTGGTGGGCACTCTTACGCACACTTTAGACAACCCTTTTTAGGTTCTAAAGAATTGGGTTAGCTGGTGGTGGATACCTGAAACTATCAAACTACAACCCAGAACCCATGAATCTCGAAGACAGTTGTATAAAAATGTAGCTTATGAGGGGTGACAATGGGATTGGGAAAGCCATAAGGACCACACTCCACTTTGTCTAGTTTATGGATGGATGAGTAGAAAAATAGGGGAAGGAAACAAACAGACAAAGGTACCCAGTGTTCTTTTTTACTTCAATTGCTCTTTTTCACTCTAATTATTATTCTTGTTATTTTTGTGTGTGTGTTAATGAAGGTGTCAGGGATTGATTTAGGTGATGAATGTACAACTATGTAATGGTACTGTAAACAATCGAAAGTACGATTTGTTTTGTATGACTGTGTGGTATGTGAATATATCTCAATAAAATGAAGATAAAAAAATAAATTAAAAAAAATAAAAATAAAGTGCACGGGTAAATCTGGTCCCGGCAATTCCAGAAAAAAAAAAAAAAAAAAAATCTTTCTTCCCAAAGGCATCTATCCCATTCAATTTTTGACTGATTAGTATGAAGTTGGGTCATTTTTCACATGATTTTAATGAAAATTTGTAAGTACTCTTAAATAAGCACATCACCTTTAGAATGATAGATTTTGGAAAGATAATATTGATGAACTGCCTTAAGGTGTGAGTGCTGAGAGATGGTTTATGGGTTAATGTGATATGGAACCAAAGAAGGGGGAGAATTTCTGTTTGGTTGAGGCACAGATATCTAATACCAAAGGGGAAAAACAGGAAACAGAGCACCAAGAAGACTTAAATAGTAAAAACAATAAAAATACAGAAACAAAACCTGTTCATAAAGGGACCCCTAGAATGATCAGTTATGCACTAAGGATCGCAAATATACAGCTTGTATTTTTATGTATCTACTGTTCTGTAAACTTCACAAAGTCATAGATTATTCCTGTATTTTTTAACCTTTTCTTTATTAAATTTAAAATATACAAACCTATTATGAGTTAAAAAAAATTAATGAACAGATAAATATTTCTTAAAATAACGACACTCAAAACTTGCCTACAGAATTGATCAAATTTTAAGCTAATACTGTATTTCAATCAAGATAAAATAATTTAAGAAAACAATAGCGTGTATAAGAACAACATGAATGAGAATTAAAAACACAGAAATGAGATAATTGGAGACGTACAATTTCCATCAGTACTCAGAAAAGAATTAGAGATAAAAGAAAAATTATTTATTACAAAATTAAAGATTAAATTGCAAAAAACACACAAATGCAAGATCAAAAAAACACCATATATAATTCCTTGTGAGAAATAGAAATTGTAGAGGAAAACAAAAGTAAATTAAAAAGATACTAAGAAAAAGATAAAGAAGTTTTGAGAGAAGTACATAGATTTTAATGTAGACAAAAGTGTACTAATTTATACAGTAAAAATCTATTCTGTTTAATAAATGAGCAAGGAGAGAATAGAATGCCTGATTTGAAAACTTTAAAGCACTGGGCACACTTCAGTTTGCGGAAATGCCAAATTCATCTTTTCCTAGTAACTTTAGACTTTAGAAAATATAGATTTATGAACATATTTTGGAATTTAAAATTTTCAAACAAGAAGAGATTTTATTCCAAAATGTAGTGAGCAATTAATGTTAGCTAAAACCATTCCTTATAAATAAACAGAATCTGATATCTCCTTTCAGCTTTCATTAGATGTGCATCCTATAACACTTAGTCTGTGTTTCCTTTCTATATATATAAAAACAAAATTTGGATTCATAATGGGTTTTGGTTTTCCAAATATGGTTCTTAGTCCGTCTCTCCATGTTGTTTTTTTCTCATTACTTAATAATGTACCATTAAGGGTAATATTTATTTTCTTTCCTAATATTCTTATTTTTACTCCCTCTTTCTGACTTCTTATTTAAAACCAATTTCTTTCTCTCACTCTTGCTCTCACTCTAGCTCTGTCTTTCTCATTGCTTCTGCTAGTTTCTCTATATAGAAACACACACATGTGTCAGAGGGAGAATAATTTAACTAAATCATCACTTTATTTTACTATAAAATTTTCCTTTCAACGTTTGGTGTCTGTTTTCCAGGGAACATTGTTGTATTTGGCAAACAGGCTACAAAGACAGTCTATGCATTTTTGTTTACCTCTTAATGTGCTTAAATTTGAAGTCTATTCCTGCTCCAATCTAGCAATAAAACTTTGGTCGCGTTATTTAAATATGTGTAGAAAATTGAAAAAAACTTACTTACAGGGTTATTTTAGGATGTAATGAAATGCTTTAAGAGAAATAGTCTAGCAAGCAGTTTTTCATATAATAGGTATTCAATGCATCTAACTTGTAACTTTGAGGTTACATTTTCCCCAGTTCTGGCTGAAGGAACATCCCCTTTTCCCAACCAACTCTACTGGCTATGTATACAATAACGATGACGTACTTCCTGCATCAAGCCATTGAATGTACCACTGAAGCAAGGGCCTCCCAGCAAAGTGGGAGCTGTGATAAGTCGGAATGAATGAGTCTAAATGTGTTATTTTGGTAATGAGAAGCAGGATTGAATCCAAGGGGCAGTGAAAGCCTAAAAAGTGATGTCTATGCTAACTGGGGAATAAGAAACCACAAGAATTAATATCCCCTAAAATAATGAGCCCCTAAACATATTTTTTAAACCTAGCTGGCTTTTCAGTCTCTTGCTGTCTTTCCTCCTCTGCTTCAGGGATTAGTTTTCCAGCCATTCTTCCTTTGGCATCACTTGATACTCTTTTCATTGGTTATTAAAGAAAATAACAATCTTTTCCCTAACTCTTCTGTTCCTAAAGCAACCATGAACACCCTTTGAAAACATCTAAGGCTGTGTTTTCCTCTTAATGAATAATGGAAATAACATACAATTGCAATTATAACTGAATAGTTAGTTTAAGATATATAATCTTATTTTTAGCTGACTCAGAAGTTAAGGCCACCAGTATGCTAATGAGTTAGAAGTATATTTAGTAATAAAAATAAACATTTGAGGTAAGATTCAGTTGAAATAGAAATTTCTTTCAGTTTTTATACTCTAGCTTTTCTAGGTATTTGTGCTGTTTGTATATATTGTGTCCCCCAGAAAAAGCCGTATTCTTTGATGCAATCTTGTGGGGGCAGATGTATTAGTGTTGATTAGGTTGGAACCTATTGGTTCTGTGTTTCCATGGAGATGTGACTCAGTCAACTGTGGGTGAGATCTTTCATTGGATTATTTCCATGGAGGTGTTGCCCCACTCATTCAGGGTGGGTTTTTTGTTGAATCACTGGAGTACTTTAAAAAGAGCCACACAGGCCCAGAGCAGAGCAGCTAAGAGTGACATTTTGGAGAGCAACTGAGAGTGATATTTTGAAGAGGAGCTGCAGCTAAGAGAGGACAAAATGCCCCAAGAGCAACATTTTGGGGAACACCATTTTGAAACACAACCTGGAAGCAAGCAGACGCCAGCCACATGCCTTCCCAGCTAACAGGTTTTCCAGATGCCAATGGCCTTTCTTCAGTGAAGGTAACCTATTGTAATGCCTTACCTTGGACACTTTATGGTCTTAAGACTGTAACTCAGTAACCAAATAAACCCCCTTTATAAAAGCCAATCCATTTCTAGTGTTAGCAAACCAGAATAGTATTTCATTCCAATATCTAGAGAGAGAGAGTGATGAACAGAATGGGTCTAAGGCTGTGGAAGGAGACTGGCTGTGTAAGACATCTGGGAATGAGTGAGAGGAGCAGTCCAGAAATGTATTCTACCTTTGCTGCATTAATGTCACCATCCTATTACTGTATCTGTCATAGTAAGATAATTACTCTCAGGCAAATTAGAAATCAGGTAACAGTTCAGGTTCCAAGAGTGAGCAAAAGAAATCATGGAAGGGATAGCTTAAAATAATTCTAGATGAAAGGAGTTTTATATTTCCTGAATATCTTAGTTTGACTCCTCTTTAAGCAGAACCTAAGTCAAAAATGTTTGCTTTAGGTTGTTTTGAGACCAAAGAAGCAGTAAGGTGGGAGGTGGGAAAGTTAGAGAGTAAAGAGAAGAAAGCCTATTTTAGTGTGCATTTATGAGGACACTGAAGTAGTAACCCAGATAAATTATGCCAAAACCTCTAAGAAATGTGCAGATTATCTCCCTGAATGATCCATGTAGTGTGACTGGGAAGCTGGCTTTTCCATTGGCTGTGATCCCCCAGTGACTGAGAGTTGTTCCTGGTTAACTGCCCCCTCATTCCATATGTGCTAAATATTTTTATGGCTTCCGAAAAGCTCTGAGGCAGAAAAAGAGAAAACAGATACAAAACCATAATGGGATGGGCCACCCTCGATAGGAGTCAGAAGCATCCATCACAACTTTGGCTCAGAAAAGAGAAGAGCCAAGAGGACAGTGACTCCAGCTCAACTGAGCTTCCATATAGTAAGCATTGTCTGTAATTTGAATGCCAAAGGATGAAGAGGTAAAAGAAATGTAGCCCGAATTATTTATTTATTTATTTACTTACGTACACAGTCTGTATTTATCAAGTACCTATTTTCTGCCAAGCACTATTGCTTGGAAATGATACCTGGTTTGTAAGGTCTACTTTTTTGGAACTCAAAATATAATGAACATAATGGAGAAAGACATAGACAA
Source organism: Choloepus didactylus (assembly GCF_015220235.1). NCBI lineage: Eukaryota > Metazoa > Chordata > Mammalia > Pilosa > Megalonychidae > Choloepus > Choloepus didactylus. The sequence continues at coordinate 50,014,329 of NC_051321.1, forward strand.
CTGAATCGCAGTGGGGTAAATGTTATAGTAGGGCCATATAGGGTGTAAATTGAACACAGGTGGGATTGGCAGGCTCTGAAATGGGTGACACAGTGGTTGCTTGGAGAGTGGTTTCTAAGCAACAAAGATTCAGTTGAAATTACATAGGCAAAAGAGGAGAGGATTCTTTCCAGGTAGGAAAAAATAAAGCTTTTTAATTATTACACAAACATTATAGGACTGATTCTGCATTTTGTATCTAGCTCTGAAGTGGACTGGGACACACAACAGAACATAGCATGCATGGAATTGCTCCATAAATGTTAGCTGTATTGCCACCACCACCACATTATCATCAATGATATCTTGTGTGCCAGTTTGAATGTATTATAGCCCCCCAGATGCCATTATCTTTGATGCAATCTTGTGGGGCAGACATTTTAGTGATGATTAGACTGGAATTCTTTGAGTGTTTCCATGGAGATGTGCCCCACCCAACTGTAGGTGATAACTCCCATGAGATAATTTCCATAGAGGTGTGGCCCCACCCATTCAGCATGGGCCTTGATTACTGGAGCAGTGTATAAGCTCAGACAGAAGGAACCAGCTTGCTACAGCCAAGAGGGACACTTTGAAGAAAGCACAGGAGCTGCAGATGAGAGACAGTTTGAAGATGGCCGTTGAAAGCAGACTCTTGCTCCGGACAAGCTAAGAGAGGACAAATACCCCAAGTGCAACTAAGAGTGACATTTTTGAGGAACTGCAGCCTAGAGAGGAACATCCTTGGAGAAAGCCATTTTGAAACCAGAACTTTGGAGCAGACACCAGCCACGTGCCTTCCCAGCTAACAGAGGTTTTCCGGACACCATTGGCCATCCTCCAGTGAAGGTACCCGATTGCTGATGTGTTATCTTGGACACTTTATGGCCTTAAGACTGTAACTGTGTGACCAAATAAACCCCCTTTTATAAAAGCCAATCTGTCTCTGGTGTTTTGCATTCCAGCAGCATTAGCAAACTAGAACATCTTGTGTCCCCAAAATAATCCCAGGAAATGCAAATATTTCAAAATCTCTTTGCCAGTGGAGTATACCAAGAAAAGGTAAAAGTAAGAGCTAGTATTCATAATATGCATAAAAGATAGATAATGGCCTGAGATATCTGTTAAAATAATGCAATGAAAAGCACCATGTCGTTAGGTTCTTGTAAGAAGATACTTTAATATTAGGAAATGCACTGTAAGAGAATGTTTATAAACCAGGAGTTTATCATCAGAGAGAACTATGTTTCAGCTAAATTTCCATGTATCAGTGTTGTGATTTTTAACAATAGTAAAACCTCTCCATGCTTCAATTTCTGAAACTGTGAAATGGATGTATGAGGTAGTTACGAGGATTAAAATATATCATTCATGCACAGTGTCTTAGTTTGCCAGGCTATGACAAATACCATACAATAGGCTGACACAACAGGAATTTATTGGCTATTGTAGTGCACCCGGTTGAGAGAAAAGGTTAGAAAATATGCTTGTCAGGTGACATGGAGTAGGCAAGGGAAGAACAGGCATTTAACTTTGATGGTGCCCTGATTTAAGAAACTATGCAGTTCTGTCAATTCATTTCATTTAATTGTAGATCACTTTGGGTGTTCATTTGCAAATAAAATTCCTCCTCATATCCATCTTCCTAGTTTTGCTCTTAGACTCTCTCATCTCAGCAATGTCACCACAACAATCAGGTAAGTCTCCACAGCTCATTTCAGACAGTGCCATTCTCCGGTTCAAACTTTAAAACTTCTGGAAATAAAGTGCATGCTCCCTAAGGTCGATATTCACAGTCTTTCATAATCTCACCATAGCTAATTTGCCACTCTTCTTTCCTCATCTTGAATCTTACATATGGCACAGCCAAACAATTCTGTTTTTTAAATATACCATTTAATGTTGCATCTTCACAGCTTTCCACATGAGGTTTCTTACTACCAAAATCTTTATACCTTAATATACAATATCTGTGAAAATACTGCTAATCCTTCCAAGTTACCTGAAAGGCCACCTTCTCTATATAGATTTCCCTGACTGCCCTAGGCAAAAAAAAATTAACTGCTGTTGCCTCAACCCTGTACCTGCATCTCATATAGCACTAACACTTTTACTCTCCGTCTTGTATAAACAAATTAGGTACATCTTAATCTAAATCCTCCATTTGATTATAAATTCAATGTTAGAAAACAAGTCTGATTTTTTTTTTTTGCTTTTTGTAAATACAATTTTATTGAGATATGTTCACACACCATATAATCCATCCAAAGTATACAATCAGTGGCTCACAGAATCATCACATAGTTGTGCATTCATTGCCACAATCAATTTTAGAACATTTTCATTACTCTAACATAAAGAAGAAAATAAAAATAAAAATAAAAAAGAACACCCAAAACATCCCATACCCCTTAACCCCCCCGTTATTTATATATTTTTTTGTCTTTATTTTATTATTCATCTGCCCATGCACTAGATAATGGAAATGTCAGTCACAAGGTTTTCATAATCACATGGTCACACAATAAAAGCTATATATTTATACAATCATCATCAAGAATTAAGTCTACTGGATTACAGTTCAACAGATTCAGGTATTTCCTTCTAGCTACTCTAATTACACTAGAAACTAAAAAAGAATATCTTTTTAATACATAAGAATAACCTCTAGAATGACCTCTTGACTCTATTTGAACTGATTTATTTTTTAGCACTACCTCTGCAGCCTAGCCTACTACTTTGCCCGTATTAGGCACGCCAACAACAACAAAATATTTGCTAAAATAACTCATCATTTATAATAAAATGTTGATTCTGATTATATTTAGCTGAAGCAATTTTAATGTTCATTCATTTTGAAAGGGATCACCTGAGATATAATTGTGCATTGATGAATTCTGCCTGACTCAAAGAGATTAGCAGCTTCTCTCCTGTCCAAGTAGAATACTAATCATGCCCAATGGGGCTCTGCCCACAGGAACTGAGAAGGATTATGAGACTTTCAAGGATTTCAACCAACAGAAGATTCCTGGTTTTTACTATCTTGAAATCCTAAATATATACCTTTTAGCTTTTATGACAATTTTTTAAAATTTTTATGTTTGTTGGCATTGACCTCTTACTCATTGCATAATTTGTGAAAAAACATTTTATTCCCAAAGTTTGATTTTATATTTCTTACATTCACCTAGTCAATAGGAGTTTCTCTAAAAAAAAAAAAGTCATGTTAATGAGGTATCAGTAAAATCAATACAGTGGGACTTGGAATCTTGGAATAAGAATAGAATATTCTTTAATTTTCTAGAGAAAGTTATTATGAAATCAAGGCATCAGTGTTTTAGCTAAAATGTGGGAATGGAGAAAATAACAAAAATGCTCTGTGTTTCCTTCCCCTCCTGCTTCTGCTTTGATTTTGTGGTTTGTTCACCTCTGACCATGCATAGGCACTGACCAGAGTTGTCCAGATGACGTGGGCATATTATTTAATTCTCTTCGAATCTATAGTCTAAATAAAAACTAGCACTATCAGCCAAATGATTTCTCTTGATTTTCAAGGGGAAAAGGGTTGGTGTGCTTGCACATAAAGAATTGTACAAAATCTTCATTCACCACCTCATAAAAATTTATAAATGCAGATTTAATCTTTTTATTATTTAGTTCATTTCAGGAGACTATGCACCATCAAATTGTCAAAATATTCCTGAACATACGCTTTGTAGAGAAAATTATTGTTTCTCTTACATGGAGAATAAAAAGGAATTAAAAAACCTTCTGCTTTTTGGAATAGTTTATGTAGAGTTGAAACAAGGGAAAGACATACATTACAACATAACATATTAACATAGATAATAGCTATAGACTTGAAGTAAAGTAAATGTTATTCCCAAGCCCCCTGGACTACCCTGGTCAGTGCCTTTCCTTGGTCAAAGATGAACAAACAACAGCAACAAAACAAAAGGAAGAGAGGAATGAGGAGGGGAAGGAAGACAGTATTTGTAACTTAGTGTATTATATCTCAAAGAAAACTATGTTGCTTTTTAACATTTTTTAAATCTCTTCATCTAAAATGGGAGCTTCATCATGGCCAGGAAGGTAAATATTTTAATTTCCTTTGTATGTCTAATACCTAGAGCAGTAGTAGATTATCAAAAAAAAACATTGTTGAATAAATAAATGAATTAATAAATTATGCTCTTTGGTGGCTCTTCCCATGAATTTATATTCTAACTGTTCCATTGGCTTTGATCTTGTTAGACCTAGCCTGGGTAGTACAAAAATGTTGAATTTGGATTCTGTTCTAACCAATCTATATTTTAATGTCGTGTAATAACATGGAGGGTTTCTACTTAGATTGGAGAGGAGACGGATTTTTCTATTACTTCCCTGTAAGCAGCCTATCAGCCCCCAATTGTGATGGGTGATTATCTTAGCTGTAGTTGAATTTTCATTACTGCTTGGTTTCTAGTCTAAAAGTAAAAAATGTATTTACTCATCAATTGCTGCTGATACTTGGACATACACAATCTCACTAGTGATTTATATTTCCATTACCATAGCTATTCTTGTGTGATTGAATTAGATGGTCATTTTTCAAAATGTCTGCATAGGCAAAAATAATTCTAAAACATACTGTAATGGGTAGAACCATGTGCATGCTTACTGTAGGACATTCACCTCAATTGTCTGTAGTGTCTTAAAAACTTTTCTCATTATTATAAGAGTTTAGAATTTAGACTTCAAACTTGTTAATATCTTCCAAAACAATACTTTTAAAAATAAATATTAATTTTTCAAATATATTAGTTACTGTGCTCTAAGCACAATGATAGATACTATAGGGAACCAAAGGAAATGGAAAACCTTTATTTTAAGTAGCTTCTGATATATTGAATATCAAGGCTAATTTAAATGGTTCAATAGACAAACAATGTAAAGCAGAATATATTATATTACATTATGTAATGATAAAAATATTATGAATGCTTTAAAAGAAAATAAGGAAGATAAGTAGACATTAAACAATTATTTACTGCAAACTCTTGCTGTGATTTACAGAGTTCATTTATTCATTAATCACTTCATTCAATAATTTGTTTTAGGCGAATAATATGAATTAATGAATTAAGTAATTAAAATTTTTAACATGTATGAGAAGTTGAGGTTAATACAATGAAGGAAAAATCATATTCCTGCCCTCATTGGAGATTACAGTTTAATGGGGAAGACAGTTGTGATGGTAGCACAATATTGTGAATGTAGTTAACTCTACTGAATTATATATTTTACTGTATTTAAAAGGGGAATTTTTAGGTTGTATATATGCTCCTAGAATAAAAATTAAAAGAAAAAAAAAACAACAAGGGACTGTAAACACAAACAGGGAACTCAAATGTAAGCCATGGACTATATTAAACAGTAAAATTATAAAAATATTCTTTCATCAATTGTAACAAATGGTGCCACACTAATGTAAGGTGTTGCTAATGAGCTGGTATATGGGAACTGTGTATTTTATTCAAGATTTTTCTGTAAACTTGTAACTTCTCTAATAAAAAAAATTAAGGAACCCCCCTCCCCCCAAGAATAAAAGAATAAAAGCTAGCATTATTTAGCTTGCTACAGCAAGGAATAATGTATACTACAGGATTTGTGGAAAGGATTTATTATAGGATTTGGGCTTAAACTGGATAAGAGAGAAAGTATATATTCTGAAGAAAAGATAACTAAGGACCCGGCATTAACAAAATCCAGCATTTACCATTTGGTAGAGAATGAGAAGCCTGCAGAAAGTGCTTGGTCAGAATTGACAATAGAACATTGGTCAAGAGGTTCTGGAGAAAAAAGGAGTGTGTGCTTTCATTCAAATCTAAGAAAACTCTGATCTCAAAGTTTCATCACTCCTATTTTCATTTTCAGAAAACTGAAAACAACCAAATTTAAATAATTTTGCCAGTTCAATTATTTATATGTTTCAGAGTTATTATTTTAACATAGTATTATTTTTTAATCCAATATTAATAGTATTCCCATTACTGGCATAGGGATTTTAAGAAACAGGTGGAAAACAAGTTGGTATGTAGAACATCAGAGAGGTTTTAGATAGACAGAGGATATCCAGTCTCTATCTTACTCACTAACGTATCTCCAGGACTGATATAATGGCTGATATCTTAGTCACTCAATAGGAATATATTGAATGAATGAATGAATGAATAACACAGGCAGCAGCATGATGGTCATAATAAACAAATAGCTCATGTTTTGTGTAATTGTGAATATTCATTTAACAAAATATGGAAATTTTATTAACCTTAAACTCCATTTACCTATCATGCCACACAACAGAAAGTTTATCTATGAAACTTATAGAACTTTCAAGAGAAGTGTTGAACAAAGTACAACAAGGTATTGTATCTCAAAATGCCTATGAATTCAGTACCTGCGCTTGAAATTGATCTAGCCTAAGATCATTATCTCTGTGCAGCCCCCAGCCATACTGTGGCACAACTAAGCTGATCATTACAACTGTCTTTGTGACTGACTGCAGTATTTACCAAATTCACCCAGGGCAAACTCATTGTGCAATCATTTGTATCTTTTGTTTGGGGTACTGGAATGACAAGAAAATTAGTTTGAATGTAGGAACCAACAGTGTATGTTCAAGAAGGAGAGGCATATTCTGTGATAAGCACTAACTACTTTCAAAACCAAAGGAAATGATCTTGGGGAATATTTGTGTAAAGCAGAAATGATCTGTTACTTGAAGCTGGAGAGTATTCTACTACTGTATTTGTTGGGACATAGGCTAAGATAGTACAACAAAAAATCTAAAAATAAGGTGGCTCAAACAAGATTTTTTTTCTTTTTCTTGTGAAATAATAAGATGGTGAACAGTCTTTGCTGCTGGGAGAGTTCTGCATCGAAAGGTCATTCACATATCCACATCCCTTTCATCTTATTTCACCACCGTTCTGTAGGGACCCCTCCTCATCTCTGTAGTAGAAGCTGCATTGTCATTATTTACACATTCCATTCTGGAGAAAGCAGAGCAAGGAAGTGGAGAATAAGCAATTTCTTTTTAAGCTAATAATATGGACATTGTATATATCAATTCATTCACATTCCATTTGGCAAGAACTTTGGCAAATACCATATATTTCTCCAAAAGATGCTAAGGAATAGAGGTTTTAACTGGTCATTCATATGTCAAAAACTCTATTAAAATGGAAAAAGAAAAAAAATGAATTCGAAAAGACAATTTACAGTCTTCTACAGCACGAGTCTCTGGCAACTCAATTATCTGCACTCACCCTCTTCCTGCATATAAAATATGAAAATACATAAACACATGTCCCAAAGGATATATCGCTGAGTGATGAACTACCATCTTTCCATCAAGTCGAGGTATGACTACTGAAAATTGTGGTGTTGATTCATTATGTCTGAATCAATCAATTGTCCTGTAATTATGTATGTTGAGAGTATCCAGAAACTACTACCTTCACCAAAGCGCTGAGAAATACATTGTTGAAAGACTAACAGCTTCATTGAGAAGTGCTATGACAGCTGTTCACTGTAGAACAGGAACCACAGTGTCATCAAAATGGGCTCCCTCCTGGAATGGCAGAGCTGTGTTTCCACCAGAGACAAGGGGTATGTGGTTTCCACAGTGGGTATCAGGGCTAAAGGGATAGTCAGAATGACTCGACCCACAGGGATCTTATTGATCAAAAAGTTTCATAGATTGAAAAAGTTGGGCAACACAGTTTTGTTCTATCTAATCTTATGAGAAAAACACTCTAGACCTAAAAACAGTGTTGTGCTTTTAAATGGTTAACAACTCACTCTCTGAAGGGAAAAAAGCCCTGATTTATAGCATTTGGTGATTTTTGTCGTATAAATATTCTCCCCATGGCTGACCTCAACCTACTGATGTTATGTCACTAAACGTGGAGTTGGGAAAATATGTGCAGTAGCACATTGTTTAATAATAGTTCCACAATTTTATATAATAGATAAAAACAACCTTAAATTATAAATAGGTAGGTATTAATGTTTCATTTTAATTGAAATTATTTACTTGTAGCTGTATATACTTTAATTTTTGGATAATGGGTGAGTGCTTAACAACCACTTCTCAAATTATTGAGAATTTCACAATCTGTTCTAGCAGGTTGGTGCCAGCCATCTCCAGCACACTCATGCCTGGAGAAAAAGTTATTTCCCCATTTATTGGAAGCTTGTTTAAATGGATTCTACATATTGGCTCCCTTATATATACAGTGTGGACTAAAATTGAAGAGCCAAGTGGAAGTCCCTAGAATTTATCCCTCCTGCCAAATTATATTACATCTTTGGGGAAAAACTGAGATTAGTGTTATCTTCAAGGACTTGAAAGACATAGATTTAGTGAATCCTCTCCCATCTCTGTTTTTTTAAAATTTTATTTTATTGAGATTGTTCACACACCATACAATTATCCAAAGTATACAATCAATTGCCCATGGTACCATCATACAACTGTGCATCCATCACCACTATTAATTTTTTTTTCAATTTTTAGAACATTTTCATTACCCCAGAAAAGAGATAAAGACAAAAAAAGAAAACTCAACTCCTCCCATACCCCTAACCACCCCACCTCCATTATTGACTCATAGTATTGATATAGTACATTTGTTACTGTTGATGAAAGAATTTTAAAATAGTGCTAACTGTAGTACACAGTTTGCAATAGTGTATTTTTTCCCTATATACCCCTCTATTATTAACTTCTGGTTATAGTGTCATACATTTGTTCTGGTTCATGAAAGAGATTTCTAATATTTGTACAGTTAATCATGGGCATTGTCCACCACAAGATTCATTGTTTTATGCCTTCCCATCTTTTAACCTCCAACTTTCCTTCTGGTGACATACATGACTCTGAGCTTCCCCTTTCCACCACATTCACACACCATTCAGCATTATTAGTCATTCTCACAATAAACATGCTACCATCACCTCTGTCCATTTCCAAATGGTTAAGTTCAACCTAGTTGAACATTCTGCTCAGAATAAGCAACCACTCCCCATTCTTTAGCCTTGTTCTATATCCTGGTAACTTATATTTCATGTCTATGAGTTTACATATTATAATTAGTTCATATCAGTGAGACCCTGAAATATTTGTCCTTATGTGTCTGACTGATTTCATGCAATATAGTGCCCTCAAGTTTTCTTCATCAACCCATTTTTTTAAAGACAGTTTGTTCACACACCATACATTCTGTCCTAAGTAAACAATCAGTGGTTCCCTGTATAGTCATGTATTTATGTATTCACCATCATCACCACTATCTATATAAGGACATCTCCATTTATTCCACAAAGAAGGAGGGAGAGTCTAAGAAGGTAGAGACAAAAGAAAAAGAAAAAGAAAAAGAAAAAAAAGTCAGCTAAAAAGAAAGATTTAAACTAAAGTAGAATAAAAGAGTCAGACAACATCACCAATGCCAAAAGTCCCATACCCCTCCCTTATGTTCCCCTCTTATAGGCACTTAGCTTTGGTATATTGCCTTTGTTACATTAAAAGAAGCATAATACAAAGTTTCTGTTGACTAAAGTCTCTATTTTGCATTGATTGTATTTTTTTCCCCAGTACCACCCTATTTTTAACACCTTGCAAGGTTGACATTCATTTGTTTTCCCTCATGTAAAAAATATTTGTACATTTTATCACAATTGTTGAACACTCTAGGTTTCACCGAATTATACAGTCCCAGTCTTTATCTTTCCTCTCTCCTTCTGGTGTCCCACATGCTCCTAACCTTCCTCTTTCAACCATACTCACAGTCATCTTTGTTCTGTGTACTTAACATTGCTGTGCTACCATCACACAAAATTGTGTTCCAAACCTCTCACTCCTGTCTTTTCCTATTTGTCTGTTGTGCTCCCTTTAGTATTTCCCGTAGCAAGGTATCTTGTTCACAAACTCTCTCATTGTCTCTTTGTCAGAGAATATTTTAAACTCTCCTTCATATTTGAAGGACAGTTTTGCCACATATAGGATTCTTGGCTGGTGGTTCTTCTTTCAGTTTCTTAAATATATCACCCCACTTCCTTCTTGCCTCCATGGTTTCTACTGAGAAATCTGCACATAGTCTTATCAAGCTTCTTTTGTATGTGATGGATTGCTTTTCTCTTGCTGCTTTCAGGATTCTCTCTTTGTCTTTGACATTTGATAATCTGATTATTAAGCGTCTTGGCGTAGGACTATTCGTATCTATTCTGTTTATGGTATGCTGTGCTTCTTTGGTTCTGTAATTTTATGTCTTTCATAGGAGATGGGAAATTTTCATTGATTATTTCCTCTATTATTGCTTCTGCCCCTTTTCCCTTCTCTTCCCCTTCTGGAACATCCATGATGTATATATTCATGTGCTCTTGTTGTCATTTAATTCCCTGAGATGTTGCTCATATTTTTCCTTTCTTTTCCCTATCTGTTCTTTTGCATGTAGGCTTTCAGGTGTCTTGTTCTCCAGTTCCTGAATGTTTTCTTCTGCCTCTTGAGATCTGCTGTTGTATGTCTCCATTGTGTTTTTCATCTCTTGTGTTATGCCTTTCATTTTCATAGATTCTGCCAGCTGTTTTTTCAAACTTTTGATTTCTACCTTATGCTTGCCCAGTGTTTTCTTTATGGTCTTCATCTCTTTTGCCATATCTTCCCTGAACTTGTTGATTTGGTTTTTGATTTGATTTAGCATTTTTGTTTGAAAGTTTTTAATAGATTAAACTGAAACAATATCTCAACTGTATCTTGATTGAGGTGTAAGTTTGTTCCTTTGACTGGGCCATATCTTCATTTTCCTGGTTTAGGTTATGGTTTTCCATGTCTAGGCACCTGGTTTCCTTGGTTACCCCAATCAGATTTTCCCATACCAGAATGGGTTCATATCTCAGAATGGGTTTATATTCAGTTTCAAGTCTCCCTGAGGGTGTGTCTTAGAGATTGACAGTCTTTCCTGTGAGGTCTCCAGCCACTGTGCTTTTCCTAACCTGCCCAGCAGGTGGCGCCCATCAGCCTGTCGCTCCCAACTAGTGTAGGAGGTATAGCCCCTTTAGTTTCTGTTTTGGCTCTTTTACCCCAGGCTCTGGGGTCTGGTTCTGAAGGGAAGGTGGGTAGTAGACCTGGGCCCCACCTCCTTCCTCTTAGGGAAGATACACTAAGAAGTCATCATCTGCATTTGAATAGCTCCTCTTGTCTCTCTGACTCTGCTATCTCCACCCCTGTCTGGGTCAGAGTGCTGCAAACTGAAAATGGCTGAGGCTTTTTCCACTGAGCCGCCCGTGTTGAAAGAGAGAAAAAGGGACAGAAAGCCCCCTTTCAGAGCCAGTCTACAGCACCCCAGTTTCACCCATTGGCCAAAGGTAACACCTGGTCTTCTAGGCTCCCCCACCCAGCACAGAGAAGTCCACCGGCTCTTTAAGGTCAGTCATTACCAAAAGCCTCTGTCTGCTTGATGGGAGTTTGTAGCTTGTATTCAGCAGTCCACATTTGTTAATTAAAACCCCAGTTGGAGCTAGGCTGAGCTATGTTCAGTTGCTCAGAGAGTGCTCCTTTCTATCACAGCGAGGTTTTCCAGCTCAGTCTGCCATGGGGGGAGGGGACTCCTGGCATGGTTCTGCAGTTTTTACTTACAGATTCTATGCTGTGATCTCAGGCTTTTCTTCCCAATCCAGGTTGATGGACAGTCACAGTTGTCCCCCAGCAGTTATTCCAGATTATTTACTAGTTGTTCCTGGTTGTTCACTAGTTGCTACAGGGGACTAACTAGATTGCATTCCTCTCTATTTCACCATCTTGCCCCCTCTCCTCTCCCATCTCTATTTAATTCATGTTTGATATAGGCTAAGAGGACATGGAGCATGACAATGCATGCTGGCTTAAATTATAGCTATTATCCAGATGCAGTTCCTTTATTGGGACAAATAAACACCTCATATAAGCTGTAAGACTGGAATTCATTTTTTTCCCTCTTTATTTTTTTTCTCTTTCTCAGTAAGGACTAAAGACCATGCATCTATGGGATGTTATTTTACTTTTCTCTTACATAAAAGTTTCCAGTGGGTGATGGTTAGTTGTATATGTCATCTTGGCTAGGTTATGTTTTTCCATTGTTTTGTCAAATATTGGCCTACTTGTTAACATGGAGGCATTTTTTTAAGCGGGATTAGCATCTATAATCAGTTGCCTTGGGTAAAGGACATCACCCTTCATAATGTAGGTGGTCCTCATCCTCTCAGTTGTCCTAACAGCAAGAACTGAGGGTTCCAGAGGTCAGAATTTCTGCTTCTATACTTCAAAGTAACTTTATCAGGATTTCCAGCCTGTAACCTGCCCTTCAGAGTTCAGACTTGCCAGGCCTTGCAGTTCAGTGAGCCAATCCCCTATACATATACATACATACATACATACATACACATATTCTGTTGATTCTGTTTCTCTGAATAACTCTGAATGATACAAAATGAATAGTACAAGCTGGACTACCTAAGACCAATATTCTTTTCTTCTTATTGCTATGCCAACCCTATAATGGTGATCTCATTGGCATAGTTGAATCTGGGTTATTCTGGACTTTGAAAGGGAGAAAGAGAATGAGAGTAGGAAGCAATTTCCTTTTAACTAATTGATAGGTAAATTGGAAACATCAATCTATTAACAGTCTTAGTGAGGATTTGTCATAAGGCCACGCCCATCTACAAGAATATTGAACAAGTAGCGCTTACAGAGGCAGCCATATGAGCCTCTATTTGCTTTGGAGGAAATGAGTAATGGATTTAGGATAGCAATAAGCAAGCAGCCTGATCTTATCAGGAATGTTATAAATATGGATATTATTATATTTTAGTTTATGAATGGAAAATGGACTTCAATGTAAGATCTATCACTCATCAATTGGTAGTGGCTGCCATGAATGCTATGTTGAGTAAGAAAAAATATTCAGATTAGTAATGTGTAGAAGAGATTTGTATTAGAGGGAGAACTGTTGCATAGACCCATTTTTGTCTTCTCTGTTGTAGGAATAGGGAAGGGAATAAGGGAGAGCTAACCAGCAAAAGAAATAAGAATAAATAGTAATAATAAAAATTGTCAGTATTTATTGATTGAATGCTTAATATCTGCTTTATATGGTGAATGGTTTTGCATACATTGTCCTATTTAAGCTTTCACATACTGTCAGATTAAACTAGCAACTCCAGTTTATCAAAAAGAGAAGTTAGGACTAAATGCATGTGGTGGATTAAATTATGTACCCCAATTTAGACATGTTCTTGGTCTTGATCTGCAGTCCTGTTTGTGTGAACCCACTGTAAATAGGCTCTCTTGAAGATGTTATTTTAGTTAAGGTGTGACCCAACTGAATGAGGTTAGGCCTTCATCTGGATTACTGGAGTCCTTTATAAGCAGAGGAAATTCACACAAAGAGAGAGAAAGCCCCAGGGAAGAGCCAGAAGCCAGAAGTCAGTGGACGCAAGAAGAGAAAGGAGAGAACATTGTCATGTAATGGGAAAGTCAAGGAACCCAGACTGCTGGCCAGCGAGAATGCAATTGATGACACTAGGAGGAAGCAAGCCTTCTGGCCTCTGAAATTATGACCAAAGTAAATTCCTATTGTTTAAGCCAAAACCAGTTTGCGGTATTTGTGATAGCAGCCCAGAAGAACTAAGACAGTGTCTAATTAACTTGCTAAGGGTTACAGCTAGTAAGTGAAAGACTAAATTGAAACTCAAGTCTGCGTGTCTCCACTTAAACTACAGCCTACTTAAACTGCAACCTTTCATTCCTCCTTATGACAGTTTGATGCTTTTAGATTATTTTGTTAGTTATGAGTAATAATTTTATTTGTAATGTGCATCCACTTAAAAGGAACAAAATTAAGGTACATATCCTTTATATTAAGCATGAGTTAATTTTTACTTATATATTTCTTTTATCTAGTCTTTTTCATCTCAAATATATTTATTCAGACTAACCTTTTGCATGCCCAGTGATCCCTTTTTTATTAACATAGCTTAAAAATCCATTTGCTAAGTTGAATAAATATTAAAGGAAAAACATTTTGTAAACTAAGAACCTAGATTCCCTCGTGAAGACAGTATAATACCATAGTTAAAATTAAAATCTATTAATTAGTAATGTTCCATTGCCTATTGATAGAAGTGTGAGAAATTAATAAGCTAAGCATATTATAGAACCATGTTAGTCTTTATATCCTTATCTTGATAAATTTTAAAAGTATCATATCTTCAAAATACTTATATGATTTCTTATTATCTTCATAGGGCTATTTTTAAAGATAGCTAACAGATGATATGAACAAGAAGGTTCTTGTTAGTTATGAGAAAATGGTAAGGCCAAAATGATGACTTAATTAATGCTTATGTCGTCTATGGTAGGATGGGTTTTTTTTGTTGTTTTTTTGTTTGTTTGTTTGTTTTGCCTCCTCACACCCTTCCTAGCATGTGTTCCAAACTCATAGCACCTTTTGTTGACCAAGTCTAAACCAAGTTAGAAATGAGAGAAAGTGTTTTGGTAAGACATAAAAATGATTGAGATTCTCCAGTAGCATAAAATCACACCTACATTGTATTGAGAGGCTTAATAATTAGAGAAATTTCTTTTTTGGCAGTGACAATGTAACTGCAATGTGACTCCTCCTGATGCCAGAAACAAATGGCCAAAACATACAAGGCAACTGTTTTCAATTGTTGGCAGACAAGCAATGCAAGAAACCTATCCCTTAGCTTTTACCTGCCTGAAATGTTTTCATTTGATCTTTGTATTTGAAGGTTTTTTTAATCTGAAAAAATAGTATCAGATTAACTGCATAATTAAAGATATAATTTAAGATGATGTGAATCACAACAATAATTGTTCTAAAGCAGCAATACCTAAATATATATATATATTATTCCCTTAATTCATTTATAGAAATGTATACAGAACCTTAAATTTTCTTTGAAATATCAGTGTCCTGTGTAATGTTGTCTCAAAAAATTTATTTTTCAAAATGAATGAGCATAAATGGAAACTTATGCTTCTTGTTAAAATGGAGATTTGTAGATATCCAATTAGTAAAGTTGAATAAATTATGAAAAATTGTTTTTAAAGCCATCCATACTCTGAGGAAATAAAGAACTCTTAAGGATTAAAAAAAAAAAAATCAAGAAGGGGAGTATTTTTCCAAGATTAACTGAAATTCCACACCCATTCATTCCTTGGGGAAATTTGTAAATGTCGGACACAGACTAAACATTGAGAATTGGAGCTGAAGCCAAACACAGGAAACTTCTGGTGAGCAGAGAAACTCTTTTCAACACATTTACCAATTATTCAGCTGAATTGAGTCAGAGCTAAAAGCTAAACAAAAACATCTATTAGACAAAACTGAATCTCATGAAGCCTTTCAAGACTGAAGAAACAAAACCTGCCATGCTCTCAAGTAAAATCTTGAGGGACACATCCTAGTTACAGGGGAAAACCAGAAATAGATTGTACCTTTATCAAAACTCCAATCCATCCTCTATCCTGCCCAGTTTCTTATGGCATTTAGATAATTAGGCCCTCAATACTACTTTCCTAATTAAGAAAACATATAGTCCTCTCAGGAGGAAGAGAATATCACCTGGAGTCTCTACAATTCTTGTGTTCATATTTCTGACATGGCAAAGAAATGCTGTTTGTCTCCTGATTTTGTAAAGTAAATACCAAGCTCTTGTTACTAACAATGCCTTTTTAAAACTTTTTGCTTAAAATATTTTAAGTGTCAACAACTATAGACTATCTATATAGAAAAGGGTAGGTGTGGCTGGCTTGGTATAAGGTAGCTAGAGGATATATCCATTTAGGATAACTCTTGGTGGAGCTATATTTACATAGCAGACTGTTTTTCGATATCTTTGTGGTAGCTAGAATAGAGTATTGATAAAGAGCACTTTTAAGTTATCCTAGACACTCCTTCTGCTATTATCTTTGGCATATCTTCCAAAAACTTATTTGGAAATTAAATAGGGGAGTAGCGACTCATTTCTACCTCCCAACATTTCCACAGCACCACTACACTGAGGGCAATATGCCTTTCAAGCCTTAGCTGTTTGGTCTGGAGAGGGGTTGTGGATACATGAACAAAAGAGAGAGACCTAAAAATATTCTCATGCAAATGCATTAGTTTAGTCATTTATAAACTAGCATCATCTCCCTGTCATGAGCATACCATTAGAAACCAAACCAAAATTCACCTAGAGACAAATCATTCTGAATTAATAAATGGATGAGTTCTACAAGCATTTGTAGATTTCCAGGACATGTGAACTGTAGATACCTTACCTGATGACACAGTCTCAACACAGAGTCTTCCTATTTTGGATTGAAACAAATAAATTATCAAATGATAACAACAATGAAGCACTGACAAAAAATGGAATGCTGAATACTAAGGAAGTGTAATTCTTTACCATTTTAACCTGCATCAGGAGGAAAATGATTCCCTTTTCCTTTATTGTACCATATCAGTACCCTTAACCACCTTCTCCTTTAAATACAACCCTCCGAGTAGCTAATTGCTATGGCAAGACTAATTACTTTTAATGATTCTGAAAACCTATGACTAACCTTGCACTTTTGTATGTTAGAGAAAAGCGCAGCTCAAACTTACCCGTTGCTTATTTACTTCAAACTGAATGTTTTGTTTTTTCTCATGTATAGTTTGAGTTTAAAGCCAGAGATAAGCTTTATCTAGTTGAAAGACATCCAGTATTGGAACAGAGAAACTCTGAAGCAATGGAGACTTTTCAACTAGTTCAAGAAAAAGTTGAGGAAAAGGAGGCCTTCTTCTACGAGCAGAACAGAATTCATCATCACAAACCATCACAAACAATTTGTTCACGGGAAATCAATGCAATCCTCAAGCCATCTCTACTCTCTTTCTCCCAGGAAGCAAATTACTTGTGACTCTGGGAAACTCAGCATGATAAAAATAAAGGACATTTCACACTGAGGAAACACTGGTTCATTTAATTCAGGATTCTGGTTTTTATAATGCTGCTAAGGACCGGTTTTGAGGATTTGGGGGTGATTTTTCTTTGATGTCTATATAAGCGTATTTGTTCTTGTGATAACTGAATTGGATTTAGTATTCTGCTTATAGGATGGGCAAGAATTTTTGTTCTGTTCTCTCCCTGATGTCTAGAAAAATGCCTTAGCAACCAATTGTCACTCAATAAATGTTGTTTAATCAATAAAAATGGAAACAAAAAATAAAATTTATTATATTCTAGTTTTTTTCTTTTTGATAATATTGCTTCCAGAGAGTCTCAGCTGTGGATAAATATATTTTGAGGAATGCAATCCTTCACAGAAAGTTAAGCTACTAGTGCTTTCTAGTAATGTTTAGGGATGGAATAGAGTAGGTTGCTATAACTAGTCTAATAAACAGTGTTTTAGTTTATCAAATAAAAAATATAATATTCAATTTAATTATAGAGAAGTAAGTGCAGTTTTATGCAATTCAAAAACACAAGAATTCCAGAGAAGAAAAATGGTAAAAGACTTGAGCAGGCATTTTATAAAAAAAGATACCCAAATGGCAAAGAAATAGATGCCTAATTTCATTAGAGATCAGGAAAATGCCAATTACAACTATAGTTAGGTATCACTAAAAACCCAGAAAACTGCCTAGCTTGAAAAAAACAGAAAATAAGCAGGTATTAAGTATGCAGAGCACCTGAAATGCTCATGGACTTCTGGTGGGAAGTACATATTGGTACAACTACTACTAAAAGCTGTGTGGCTGGTCTGCCAGAGATGAATACAATTCCACTCTGAAAGTTCCAACAGAAATGCATACTTATGTTCAGCAAAAAACACATGTAAAGAATATTTATGGCGGGATTATTTGTAATTGCATGAAAATGAAATTTCACAATTGCCCATAGCCATTAAAATGGATAAATGGTGTTAGATTTACACAATGGATTGCTATTCAAAAATAGAAATTAATAAACTATAGCTACATCCAACAATATGGATGAAACACCCAAGCATAATGATGAATGAAGGGAATCAGATATGGATAAGTAAATATGATATTATTCCATTTATAAAATGTTCAAAAACATCACATGGCATGTTAAAAATCAGGATAGTTGATGACCCTGGGTGAAGGGCAAGTGACTGAAGGGTTCTGTGCTACTGGTGATCTTGGTGCTGAGTACATGGGTGTACAACTGCAATTTGTGTCCTCTTTTGATATATATTACAAGTCAATAAACTATTTAAAAATATGTAAGCACCTGGCAACAGGAAAGCCATTCACTTTTGTGTAGAAAGAATTGTGGGCTTAGTACCTTTTCTTTTTTCTTTTTTCTTTGCCAAAAGAATAGAAGAAACTAATCATATTCTCTGTTTAAATTTACTATGTTCACCTTACAGTGTAACACTAAATGAATTTAGAAATGTGGTTTTGCACATTATCTTTTGTGTTCATGCTAGGAAAACACCCTGTGATATGGCAATGAAGAGTAACAGATGACTACAAAACAGTTTGCAAGGAACTCACTATTTTCACTCACAACTTTCCTGTGAACAAACGTCTCCCAAGTAGTTATTTTAGTTGAGTTAGAGTGAATTGCAGATGGATAAATTGTGTACATCGGTGAGTTTGGGGCTTGATAATTATGCTCACTAACTTATTTTGCACTAATTAGTTGAACACAGTTGAAATGTTTGAAATGATTGAGTCCAGTGATCTCATGTGGAATTATTTGTTTTATATAACTGGTCTTCAATATCAAAGGCTAAAATTGTTGGCCTATGGGATAGATAGGATGTGCAGACATATTTTGTTTGGCCATTAAAGTGTTTTAAAATAAATGGAGGAAGCATTTTAAAAATATAGATAATTAACATTTTTAAAAACCTGCATTTCCTATCTATCTTGAAAGAGCATACATGGGCATTGCTAGTCTGCAAAAAAATGCTTAGTATGAGTAATGACTGCCCCCTTGAGAAACCATGATCTGCATTTCAGTGTATAACATTTGCCAATATTCCTTATTAATTCTCCAGCAGTGATGATGAATAGTCATCATTTATCATTTTCCTTGCACAAATATTTTAAGGTAGAAAACTATTTCTTTATAATAAAATCCCTATCACAAGTGGAAAATAATTTAGACTTAGAGATTACGTAGTTCATGGAAGATCAGTGAGTGTACTTTCTTGTGTTTGTTTCAAGTTTTGACAGTTTAAATTTTTTAACATAGGTGCGAAGAAGCCATTTATCTTAATCTAAAACTGTTTCACTCATTTTTATCTTGCTTAGCCCCTAGAGAGAGCTATGTTTTTTATTGTTGTTCTGAACAAGTCCCAGACACCTCACAAGGGGTGTATTTCCATTGACTCAAGTGCATTTATAAAGGAAAGAAATATGTGGGGGAGAAGAACAGGCAGTTAAGATGGAAAAAGCCTTCCTCTTGAAAAGATGAAAAATAGAGGTGGGATCCAGAACTCACAGAGACATTGCAAAGAAAGAAGAAGCATATCCCCAAATGGCTTAAAACAAAAACAAAAACAAAAAGTTTTGCCTGAACTTGTCCTTAATGAAGTTAAATGGAAAGACTGTTATGTTCTGATAAGTTAAATTTACAAAGTCCCCTGCAGGTAAACAATAGGAAGGTAAAAAGATCACAGGAAAGTTTTCAATGTCTTGGAAATGGCAGTCACCTTTTTATCTGGGTATATAGGACTGCGAACATATTTCTTCACACGTTTACTTTGACTTCAAACTCCTGCCCAAGACAAGTAAGTGTGAAAATGGGGTCTAGTGTTTAGAAACCTGTTATAGTTCTATGCCATGAGTTCCATAGTGACCTTAATT
Source organism: Choloepus didactylus (assembly GCF_015220235.1). NCBI lineage: Eukaryota > Metazoa > Chordata > Mammalia > Pilosa > Megalonychidae > Choloepus > Choloepus didactylus. Next base: position 50,034,269 of record NC_051321.1, read on the forward strand.
AAAGCAGTCTCAGACCTACCCGGAATAGGAAAGTCCTTGCACCCTGGAGACACACTTGCTTGTTGTGTTAGCACTCAATATTTAGGCACATGCCGCTGAAACAAATGTTACTTTTGTATAGTGGTAGCATGGAGCCTGATTGCAAACTGCTTTGCCAATGTGTGTTTGAGTAGAAGAATGAATCAAATATGCATCAAGAACAAAAATGCTTTTGTTTCTGGTAAATATTTTGGATTAAGTAAAAATAACGCAAATGTTACACAATATAGTTTGACAGTTCATTAAATCCAATTTTGCAAGCTTTGTGCTAGTACTATGTTAAACCTTGCCGAGGGTTACAGAGCAAACGTCCAACACTTTCTGTACTCATTCAGAAATTTATACCAACTGGTATTTACTTTATTGTGTAATTTTCAGTTCTTTGGCATTATCTGGAAAAAGAATGGCATAGAATACAGAGGCAAGTTCTGGGCCATTGTTTATTTAGATTCCCACTGAGAAGGAAAGCAATGACTATTTACTGAAGACAAAGCTTAAATGCTAAATAAAAGCCATACTTGCAAAAACAAAGAAAAACCCAATGGTGGAGTTTAGAAAACAGTAACTTGTTTGTGTTGATTAAAGTGTAGGAAAAATTACTTATAAGACCAGTGGGGGGAGAGTTGGGCAAGATGGCGGCATAGAGAGGAGTGGAAGCTAAGTAGTCCCCCTGGAACAACTACAAAAAACCAGAAACAACTAGTAAATAAGCCAGAATAACTGTGGGGGGACAAATGAGACCATCCATTCATCATACACCAACCTGAATTGGGAGGAATGCCCGAGAATACAGCATAAAATCTGTAAGTAAAACCTGCGGAACCAGGTCGGGAGACCCCCTCCCCCATAGCCCGAGCTGAGGAGCCGCGTGGTGCCAGAGAGAAGCTCTCTCCCAGCAAGCGAATATAGCTCAGCTGAGCTCCAACTGGGGTTTTAAGTAGCAAGTGTGAACTGCTCACTACAGGTACGCATCCCCAAAAAACAGACAGAGGCTTTGGGTGACGACTGACCTTGGAGAGCCTTGGACTGGGTCTGAAGGGGGCTATCTGATTCTTTTTTGGCTCAGTGGAGAAAGCTCCAGTCATTTTCAGTTTCCAGAGCTGTGACTCGGGGAAGGGCGGAGACAGCACAAGCAGAGAGCAAGACCATTGAAATGCTAATGACCTCCACCTGGGGGCTCTGTCTTCTCTAGGAGGAAAGGGGTGGGGCCCTTTTCATTCAGAACCAGACCCCAGAGCCTGGGGGAACATGGCCACACCGCCTCACACCAGTCAAGAATTATAGGCTAACAGGCGTCACCTGCTGGGCAGAAAAGCACAGTGACCTGAGGCATCAAAGGGTGGAGCAATTTTCTAAGACACAATAGCAGGGAAACCAGATACTGAATATTTCTTCCCTCTGGGACCTGAGCCTGTTCTGGTCTGAGAAAACCTGATTTGGATAACCAAGGAAACCATGCCTAGACAACAGAAAATTACAACCTACACTAAGAAAAACAAAGTTATGGCCCAGTCAAAGGAACAAACGTACACTTCAACTGAGATACAGGAATTTAAACAACTAATGCTAAATCAATTCAAAAAGTTTAGAGAAGATATTGCAAAAGAGATAGAGGCTGTAAAGGAAGAACTGGACCTGTATATGGCAGAAATCAAAAGTTCAAAAAACCTACTAGTAGAATCTATGGAAATGAAAGGCACAACACAAGAGATGAAAGACACAATGGAAACATACAACAGCAGATCTCAAGAGGCAGAAGAAAACACTCAGGAACTGGAGAACAAAACACCTGAAAGCCTACACGCAAACGAGCAGATGGAGAAAAGAATGAAAAAATATGAGCAACGTCTCCGGAAACTCAAGGATGAAACAAAGTACAATAATGTACGTATCATTGGTGTCCCAGAAGGAGAAGAGAAGGGAAAGGGGGCAGAAGCAATAATAGAGGAAATAATTAATGAAAATTTCCCATCTCTTATGAAAGACATAAAATTACAGATCCAAGAAGTGCAGCATACTCCAAACAGAAGAGATATGAAGAGGCCTACGCCAAGACACTTAATAATCAGATTATCAAATGTCAAAGACAAAGAGAGAATCCTGAAAGCAGCAAGAGAAAAGTGATCCATTACATACAAAGGAAGCTTAATAAGACTATGTGCGGATCTGTCAGCAGAAACCATGGAGGCGAGAAGGAAGTAGTGTGATATATTTAAGATACTGAAAGAGAAAAACCGCCAACCAAGAATCCTGTATCCAGCAAAGCTGTCCTTCAAATATGAGGGAGAGCTCAAAATATTTTCTGACAAACATACAATGAAAGACTTTGTGAACAAGACACCTGCCCTACAGGAAGTACTAAAGGGAGCACTACAGGGTGATAGAAGACAGGAGTGTGTGGTTTGGAACACAATTTTGGGAGATGGTAGCATAACAATGTAAGTACACTGAACAAAGGTAACTATGAATACGGTTGAGAGAGAAAGATGGGGAGTATGTGAGATACCACAAGAAAGGAGGAAAGATAACGACGGGGACTGTGTAACTTGGTGAAATCTAGAGTATTCAACAATTGTGATAAAATGTACAAATATGTTCTTTTATGAGGGAGAACAAGCAAATGTCAACCTTGCAAGGTGTTAAAAATGGGGAGGCATTGGGGGAGGGATGCAGTCAGCATAAACTAGAGACTGTAACTAATAGAATCATTGTATTATGCTTCCTTTAATGTAACAAAGGTGATATACCAAGGTGAATGCAGATAAGAGGGGGGGATAGGGGAGGCATGTTAGACACTTGACATTGGTGGTATTGTCTGATTCTTTATTCTACTTTGATTTAAGGTTATTTTTCCTTTTGCTGCTTCCTAGCTGTCATTTTTTTTTGTTTCCTCTTTCTTTTGCCTCTCTACCTTCTTTGACTCTCCCTCATGCCTTGTGGAAGAAATGTAGATGCTCTTGCTTAGTATGAGCAGAATGTTCAATTAGGATGAACTTAAATGTTTGGAAATGAACAGGGGTGTTGGTAGCAAGATGTGAGAATAACTAACAGTGCCGAATGGTGTGTGAATGAGGTGGAAAGGGGAAGCTCAGAGTCATATATGTCACCAGAAGGAAAGTTGGAGGTCAAAAGATGGAAATGTATAAAACTGAATCCTATGGTGGGCAATGTCCATGATCAACTGTACAAATACTAGAAATCACTTCATGAACCAGAACAAATGTATGACAGTACAATTAGAAGTTAATAATAGAGGGGCATATAGGGAAGAACTATATACCTATTACAAACTATATACTACAGTTAGTAGTATTTCAACATTTTTTCATAAACAGTAACAAACGTACTATATCAATACTAGGAGTCAACAATTGAGGGGGTTGGTTAGGGATAGGGAAGGTTTAGAGTTTCCTTTTCTTTTTTTCTTTTTTCATCTTTCACTTTATTTCTTGTCTGGAGTAATGAAAAGTTTCTAAAAATTGAACAAAAATTAAGTGTGATGAATGCACAGCTGTATGAGGGTACCCAGGGTCAAGTGATTGTACACTTTGGATCTTTGGATAATTGTATGGTATCTGAACAATCTCAATAAAAAATGGAAAAAAAAAAAAAAAGACCAGTGGGAAAAATGAATTTACACGTAAACTTGATTAAAACAAAGCAAAACCAGCCTCAAAAGATCATTCTCTGCTGAATAACATTGACAGAATCCTTCTAAATGAGCAGAAACCCTATCTGGTATCAGTGCTTTATATTGGACTTGTCTCTTAAAGCATTTATTAATCTCGTGTTAGGAATTGAGATTTAATTCCAAATGCACTCAGGGTCAACTTTTATTATTCTGTTAACACCAGAACCTTATTTTGCTGATTTCACTATCTTTGTGAATACATCAGTCAAACAATAGAATATCTAATGAGTATTTTTAAGAGCTCACAAAAGCGCCACAGGGGCATATGTCATAGTTCATATCCTTAAAGAATCATGATATAATTGGTAAAATGAGCTTTACACAAAGATATTTGAAAGCTGAGAACTGGGATCACAGTCTTGGCTCATGTTTTACTAGTCAGGTGACCTTGAAAAATCCATTTAACCATTTTGGTTTTCTCATCCACAAAAGGGGTTGTTCTAAAAATTAAAGAAGTAATTTGAATGAAAATAATTCGATACTCCCCCAAACCTATAAATATATTATATGCTTTTTAAGTAAAGAATCTGAACATATTTCCCATCTCTCAGAGATAAAAAGTCCTCTGGCCAGTAATGAAACATCTGGTCTCATGTAATGCTCAAAACTTCAAACTTCCATTGAATTGAAACTTGCTCCCCATCTCAGCTTGACCTGCTACAAACGGCTAAATCTTTATTTAAGATAGGTATGACATCCTCTTTTGACCTTGTACTTACGCTCTTTCTCTTCCAGTTAGCTAACTACAGTTTCTGACTCCTTAAGGTCAGAGAGCTAAGATGAAATGAAGAGAGAAAAGATTCTTAATTGACTGATATCAATGTGATTTGGCAACAGCAGATATGTCAGAGCAGCTCTCTCGAGATGGCTTTGTGTGGGTTATTTTACATTAACATCCTTTGCAGGGGTGTCCCTTAAGGATGAAGATTTTATGTCTATTCTTCCTGGTTACTTGTGACTCTATATGCTGCTTTATATGTTAGGCAACACACTTCCAACTTCCATCACCTGAGGTCCCACTACTCCTCAGCAGTTCTTTTGAATAGGATATAAGATAATATCAAACTGTCTAATTTGCATATGTGGCTACAGCTTATCTGTAGAAAACACTCAACCATTGTATTCCCCAGACACTATGGGATATAGTTACTTTCCAAATAATAGCCCTCTATTTTTATATCATAGGCTACTTCTGCTAGATACTTAATCTTTAGATTTTTCAGGCATGACCCAATAGTCCTCTCTCTCTCTCTGCAAACTCAAAAAGAGGATGCAGTTCAAGCTATCCTGGTGACTTCATTAAAGCTTCTTTTTTTTTTTGTTTATTCACATAGGGTTAGGATGTAGAATACCCACCTCAATTCATTACTTGTTGGTGGATTTAGAGCACAGCTTTTGCCAAATAAATTCTTCTCAAAACTTCCATCCCTCAATACTTTCCATATATGTGAATGAGCAGCTTAAGAAATATCTAATCAACTCATGAATGCCTATTTTTTTTCAAGCCCTAGAGGCAGACTTTATTTTCAAACTATTTAAAAACCAGTCTGTTATGGGCCCCACCAATCAAAATGGACTGGAAACAACTGCTACTAGCACACCACTTTATCCCCACTGAATAGCAAACATGCATACAGAGTGCTCTTTCTCACAAATTGTACCGATTTCTCGTGTCTATAGTTTTGTCTAGTATCTATAGTTTTAGAGTTTCGGTTAAATGTTCATTTTAACATCCTAATAACCACACACATACACACAGATGTGTTTCAGAGTACTGCAGGAATGACGACTACTTATGTTATAAACCTGCAATAAATCTGTATTAGTTTTTGTTGTTTTGTTTTAAAATTTCATGGATGTGTCATTGCATGGTGATTATTTAGGAATGTCTGCAATGAATATGGCACAAGGAAGTACTTGGATTATTTTCTGATCCAGCATGACATTATACTCTTTCATAATAATAGTGGTCATGAATTTACATGATCTTTCGGTCCAGGTTTCAGATCTGTAAGCATTGGATGGAAAGTAACAATGGCAGAGCAACCTAACGATTTGACTTTGGAATAGAAAATGAAACTTTATCATCGCTGAGAGGACGTAACTTGGTACCACTGATGGAAAAAATTGCCTGACGTTGTCTACCAAATTTTAATATGCACATATGTATTCAATGCACAACTATTGAATGACTTGGCTATTTAATAACTCAGTATGGCAATAACTAAGCAATTCCATATAGGTATACATGTGTGTGTGTTTCCATGCATATAAAAGAAATGCTTGCATGTGTACACCAAGACTAAGATACATGTACGTATCTGTCATTAATAGCATTATTAGTAATAGCTAAAAACTGAGAAATATTGTTATGTCTAAGAACCATAAAATCCCTATATGATGTGTGTTCTAGCTGTTCAATTGAATACTATTGCTGACAGGGCGACACAGGAATGAGACACGGACACAAAGCTAAGAATTAAGGGAGTAGGGGGCCCACTTGAATCTCGTGCTAAGTGGACAACAATGCAGCCTTGGTCCAGCTATTTATTTCAGAAGATCAGGTGTATATGCTAAAGGTGCTCAGGTAGGGGAGAGCCCACCAAATACTTATATTTATATCAGGTGCATACAATCTAGGTTTAAGACGATGTTAGTCACAAGACACACATCTTTACAGGGCGGGCCTGCATGGCATTCTATGCAGGCCTGCAGCTCAGCGTTCTAAGCCACCACCCCAGATATGCCTCAGGCAACATGGAAGACTCAGTTCCCCACAGAATACTACTAAGCGATAAAAATGAACTAGAGCTATTCATCAGGGATTTGTCTTGTCTCCCTCATTTCTTTACTTGTTCAATCAATTACTAATATCAGTATGGACACTAGGATGTTTATTTTCTATTTAGAGTTATAATCCAGTACTATGTCAAATTCTTTCAGCTTTGGCCTTCAGGAGCTTTTTACCTGACTCCTGTTTATTCTTGACATGCCCCTTCATTGTGAAGTTTTTTGTTTTTTGTTCTAGCTCTTCCTTACTTTCTGGCATTAAAAGATGCTCTAGGCCATCTTTTATATGTTTCCTGACCTAGTCCAAGAATCAGCCATCTCTAGGGAGCCCTGGTTCCTTTTATTAGATAATAGTATTAGACCCCAAGATCTGGGCACTAAGTATGCTCATTGCTACTGGGATGTCACTGCTTCTAGACCCACTCAGCTAGCAGAGCAAGGAAATATATTCCTGTAAACTAACCCATGTAGATACAAACATCTGTAAATATTTCTGTTTGCATCCATTTGTATCTATATTAAGCAAAATATGAGTTCATACTGATGTCTCCAATTCAAATCTCACACCTCATGGATAATTCTAGCTTTCTCCTCTTGCTTTTTTGTAATCTCCCTCTCAACTGTGATAAGCCTGGTTCTTAGCATCCACCATCCATTTACAATATGTAATTGTTCAATTCCATGCATAGTGCTTTAAGAATTGTTAACCTGTACCCCATGTTTCCCAGAATATGGTGTTCCAGTTTTACATAGTTGTGTATCTGGAAATGTATTCCTTTAAAACAATCCATGTCCCGGTAACCCCCAGAAAGTTTCTGGCATTGGAATGCTGGTAAATGTTTAATACTCATCTCTGAGGAGGATAGAGGCCCCATTTGTAGTGTTTGCCGATTTCCATGGTATAAATATTCCGACCATGATCAGTTTCAAGCTGCTAACATGATGTCACTGAACATGGAGCTGTTAAGGGACACTTACAGTGGGTTTTTGTAATCCCAGATACAAGCTGGCTCCAGAACACCAAAATTGGATTACAAAAATTTGAAGGCTATCAGGGTAGACTATACTGACCTTAGTACCATAGTTCTGACTGAAAATAGCTTTCTGTGTAAACTTGGCAAGCCATTAAATCAGAATAAATCTCTTTTTTTTATTATCTGGGAGAAAAATAGAACTATCTGACTTCTAAAGTTCCACTAGCTCTGACATTAATTTATTTTCTTTAGAATCATTTGCCAGCAATCCAACACATGAAGCAGAGATGGAGTTTCAACCACTAAGTTATGATCCTCCACATAACAGAATGATAATAAAATAATTTGAGGGAAGAAACATGGAGGAATTTAAAATAAAATATTCCATGTTTTTTAGATTGTTATGTGACAAGAGACAAAATGGATCTGAAATAGATCTACTTGGATGGGAATGGGCTGTGCCATACAAGGGATCATGTTAAAGCAGCAGTCCATTTATGCATTTTCAGTTTTATATTGTAGGTATGAAAATGAACAAAGCACTTGCATGTTAGTGTTCTTTACAGGTGCATTTAAAAATGTAGGTAGGAAAGAAAAAACTTGGGAAAAATTTGTTTATTTGCTTTTATAACTAAATCAACCGATTAGGAACACTCATTGTTCCTTTTCTATTCTCAGATCATTGTACCTCCTAGTGGAGGTATAAAAAATGAGGATATGGCCCTCCCTGAACAGAAGATTATCAAGAGTTGTTTAGGTAAGAAAATACACCTTCAAGAAAACCTGAAAATCTGCCAAGTAAGCATTGAAATTGTGACTCATATGGAAAGGATGATAAGAGGGTTGAAATGCATGAAATGCAGAGAAAGGATTGGGCAAGATGATTAACCGTATGTTCTTCAGATCTCAAGTCCTGTCTCTTATTTTTTAAAGTGATCACATAGCTTTAGAATCTTAAACTTTAATCTGTTTCAGACATTCATATATTTATTCATTTTACCATCATTCACTTTTAAATTGAAATTTACTAAGAGCCAATGAATTGCCAGTTTTTATTCAGGGATAAAATGATGAGCCAGACATAGACCCATCCTCAGGAAAGTTGTATAAATTATACTTGTTTTTCTTCACCTGAAAATTATTCTTATTGCTCATACACTGTTGGAAAAATATATGCAGATACTTCACCTTTCCTCTTCTTTCACTTCATATGATTCACTGGATTGGGATATATTGGTTCTTTATAGCTCTCTGCCCAGCCCACAGTTTTGCTGGCTTCATGCTCTTGCTGACGCTAGTTCCAATAATATGTGTCCAGGTTGCATGTAAAGATAGTAGGCAATACATGGTCTCTACTGGGCTTGCTTTAACAAGAGGTTCTTTCAAGGAGCTGTCAGTATAATAAACAATGTAGCCTCATCTAGATCTCATACATAAAATGTATTTGTTAACTTTCCAAAATAATTTCTCACCTATTCTTTCCTTACATTATCATAGCAATACTGCGAGTTAGATGACACAGTATTTATCATTTTGACCTTACCCATGAAAAAAACAGGCAGAGGGAGATTAAAGGGTTTGTCTAAGAACACTAAGGTACTGGTGGTTATGAACTTAAACAGAGACCTCTGGATTTTCACTTCAAAAAATTCATTATATTCAGCTCATCATCTCTGCAGTGTTATAATTATGCAGCCTATATTTCACCTTTGATTTTCTCTGAGAATATGTGCCTTTTAATGGGATCATCTTTTAAATTAAATTCCATGATCCAAAAGTGGTTAAGGACTATTTAAAGCTCATGTGATTGTTTTTTAATTGCTAATGATGCACCCAAAACCAAGTAAAATATGTGATGAGGGTTGAAGAATGTGTGACTTTTTCTTTTACAATATTTGATGCCTTCTAATATATTCTGATTAATTTCTTCTTTATAATATAAAATTGAATATATTTTTCCCATGAAGTTTACTATTTCTCCTATTTCCACAATACCCCTTCATAGAATTTAGCTTTTATTCCCAACCACCAATTGTTTGGAATAGTTTAGACACCCTCACATAACTTGCAGTGCTTCATAACAAAATTCTAACCTAATGCTTCTACAGTTTTCATCTTTATAATTTACTTTAGTGTTGATGTTCATAAATAAAAATCATTCATTTAAATATATCTGCAATATGATCTTCCTTCCTAGTTCACATAAACTCATTTTTATTCTGTTTTCCAAATAAATTGGTTCATATTTACTTATCATACAGAAATAGGGAACCGGGAACCAAAGTATGTGGTAATGGCAAGGGGTGGAGGGGTGGAAGTATGGATACATTTGTAATTTTACTCAAGTCCAAATACTAGATAGATTAATGATTTTGGAGTAACTTTTCTTGCAACGTTTAGGACAAGGGGACTTCTTAGAACTTTTCATGGAAATCCTTTAGACTATTTTGCAGATCACTGCCTTAAACTCTCTAGTTCAAACCCCAGCTTTATTATCCCAGGTCTGTTTTGCACATTGCAGTATAAAAACCTCCATCGATAAACATTATAAGAATGAAATTTACATTATCCCATAGGCTGTTAAAATCAGCTGGGTCATCCAGCACATTTATTTAATAATAAAGAGTCCATGCATATAATTTCCTGTGGAATTGGAAATTAAGTTTGTGCAATGATTGTTGATACTCATAAAATAGCTTTGAACTATGGTTTAAAAATGTTTTACAAATACTAATCCTTGTAACAACTCAACAGATAAGGATTATAAGTGGTACTTTCTGAGAGGAACTAAGAGATCATCCATTGATGCCCCAAGTTGCTAGAACTTGAAGCCAGCATAAGAAGTAGATTTTCTCTTTAGTACTCATTCTAATCAATTGGATACAACGCTCTCAGTAAAAGCAGCTACCAGTCTGTGATTCTAATTTCAAAATAAGCCATGAGAAATACTATGTTTCCCAGAATAAAAGCAGATAATATATAAGAAATAGTGATGAAACATCCTCTCAAAGGATCTCCAAGACCTAAGGGTGCAGTGCTTAACATTACTTTGAGAAATGCTTATTTTGAAGACTTTAACAAATCATCTAATAAAAATGTGTATTGTCTTTAGAATTTACAGTTGTTTTTCCACTAGTTATTTTATTTAGACATGTAATTATGATAATAAGGCAGTGAGTTCCTTCCACTGACAATTTACAGGAAGGAAGTCAAGATTCAAAGACACTAAGAATGTCTATGCCAGGTGCCTCAGTAAGTAGCAGATATGATATTTAAAGGCAGGTTTGCTGACCCTAAGATTTAGGGCTCTTTCACTCTATCTTTCTGACCTTCTATGGAATACATACTTAGGAATGTCTATCATTTATCTATTTATTTTTAAAATTCCCAATATTTTTATGCTTCCTTACTCTTAATCTTGATAGCTTACATCTTAAAGTAAATAGGCAAAATAAACCACAACTCATTCTCTCTTCCAGAACCATTCCAGAAAACAAAATTTAAAGCATATAGCAGAATAGCAATATTCTAGATAAATAATAGTCCAGATGTTCTGTAATATAATCTATCTAGATACAATATCTAGATAACATTCTAGGCAAGACTTTGTTTATCTACAAGTTCTCTTACAACTTAGCTAAAACAGCAGAGCAAAAATTAGAAAGATAACCAAAACACCTCTGAGAAACCAAAATTGGCATCATCAAACACATGTACTAAAAATTCATTAATTGTACATATTGAAGGAGACTCCGTTGTACCAAAATACTCTTGCATTGTTACTTGACACATGATTCTAACATGTTAGATAATCTGAATTTTCTCCATTTTAAGGCAGATTAGAATCAAGATTTCGGAAAAAAGCAAGAACAATACTCTAGATCAGATACATTCAAAAGGGTGAAAAGTGAGAGTTTATTGCAAAACTGAAAATAAATGCTATGTGGATTATATTTAGGAACCCTCATCTACATTTGGGAGCCATTTGACAAACAGACAAAGAAAAACACTCAACAGAAAAGGAATTAGGGGCATCACTATATTATAGAATAATTTAGTTATAAATATTTCTGTAGTACATAGGATTCGAAGAATCCCCCATGATTTCCCTCCTCATATTGTACATCCCCTATATAATCCTTGATATGTGGAGATTATGTTATGTAGCGCAGTTGACCTTAAATAGGGAGATTATCCAGGCCTGAACTGATCACATTAGTTCTTTAAAATAGAGAGTTTTCTCCAACTGGTCAAGAAAAAGTCAGGGCAGCTTTGGCCTGGAAGAAAGCAAACCCCATGTTGTGAACCACCTCTCGACACCAGGACCCAACAGTGGTCTTTAGGAGCTGAGAGCAGCCCATGGCTGACAGTCAGCAAGAGAAAAGGAACCCCAGCCTACAACTGCAAGAAACTGAATTCTTGCAACAAGAAGGGGCTTAGAAGCAGATTTTTTCCTAAAGCTTCCAGGCAGGAACTTGTCTCAGCTGACACTTTGACTTCAACCTTATACCCTGAGCAGAAAGCCCAGTCATGCCAATCTGGACTTTTGACTTATAGAACTGGGAGCTAATAATTGGGTGTTATTTTAAGCTCCTAAATCTGTGGAAATTTGTTATATAGCAATAGAAAACAAATACAGTTCCTAAGAATGAAATACATTAACTTACTTGTAAAAGTATGTGCATTTATGCACATTTTTTGAATCTAATAATTCTTTGAGTACTAAAAATGTATATGAATTTAAACATTTTTTCCTACTTAACTGAGTAGTAAAAAATACAGGTATGAGATTTGAGGATTAAATTCAAGAAAAATATTTTATCCATGAAACCAATACAATATGATGAGTATTTATAATACACAATTCACTCTGAAAAAGTAAAAGCTTGATTTACTATAATGTCCATTACAACAAAAGCATTCATTGAAATTTATGATTAACCTTACTAGGCACTTTTGAAAATTTCTACATTGTTGTCAGTCTATTTCAAGGAACATTAGTCAACTAAAATTAAGACAATTTAGCTTTTTCTTAATTTTGAAAAACTCTACATATTACTAGACAGGAAAAGAGAAGAATTAGGAGTTTTAAATTAATGTGTATGATTCCAAGATATATGGGACTAACAATTGCAAATCAATATGCCTTCAAAAGACAAGTAACAATCAAGAATTAGGTTAGGAGTAAACGTTTCTAAATGACAAGCGATGTTCAACCTTGTGTGGCAAACAGTGGGGACAGTGTTAACCTGCAAGGCATATAGCCTATCCAGGGGCAGCATCACAGCTCAGACTGATTGTTGACACTTGGAAATGTGTTGTCTGATCTTCTGGTTTTTCCCATTGAGACCAAAAATTTGGATTTTTATGTAAAACTTCTATTTTTAAAGTATTCTGTAAGTTAAAATTATATGAAAAAAAGTCAAGAAAACTTGTCTCCAACTAAATATAGTTTATGAGATATAAAGGTATCTAATTTCCTTTGATTTTGCTTTCTTCTAATGTATCACACAGCATTTCAGATAATTGAGAGTAATGAGTAACTGAATGTGGCTACAATAAATATGCTATATAAATATGAGTTTTTATCACTCTTATTTATATGGAAAAGTACTTAGATTTAGATGCATTTGTTTTTCAAATTCTTTCTGAAGCAGCTATATTTAGAATTAGATTTGCGTGAACTTTAGATGCTAAATACATTAAGATCTGTTACACTGTGATTTACCCAACTTCTAAAATGATCCCTGACTTCCATAGTATGACTTCCTAACTTACATTATTTATTATTCAACTATCAGAATGCATTCACTGTGTTTTAAGTTAGAGGGTACAATTTCCTCTCCTTTCCCCTCAAAGACTTAGAAAAATTTAGAACAGGGGTTAGTGGAAAAAACAAACTATTCATGTGATTAATTAACCTATAGATTTTATCAATAGTAAAATTATCATTAGCAATTTGTTATTGATTTGAAGGAAATTGCCTTCACAGGACAAGAATATCGTCCAGATCATCAAGAATAAGAAATGATAAAATACTTAATAAGGTCACATTATATCCTCATATGATTGCATACGTACTATATTACAAAAGAATAATAGTAGCATATAGATTTACTCACATAGCAATATAAATAACAGTTATATTTGGTGAAAAGTTAAAGACAGGAGGGCAATCCAGGGTGCAAAAAGATATGGGAACATTTTAAGTGCTACATTTTGTTGCTATGGAGAATAAGATAAAGAGGAAATGAAACAGAAAAACCTTCATAATTTGAAGGAAATAAGAAGTGGAGAAAGAAGACCCCAAGCATTGACTTGATTACATCACAAAAGTGAAATAAGCCAGGAGGAAAAAGTTGGAACCTGATTGATTATGACAAAGCTCTTGGCAAATGAAGGCCCAAAAGAGGTCTTGTCCAATTTTGGATTTTTACAGTAGCCCTGGTAATACATCTTCCAAATGCTAATAATATTGCAAAAGGAAGAGAGCAATTGATTATCCAACTACTATAGTTTTAACTTGGGGGAAAGCCTTGGGAGTTGTTTGTGGGGATTTGTCCAATAGACAAAAACTGAGAAAAGTAGTCAAGAATTTGCTTTGTAAATAGAAGGGATGTCTTGAACTCCCTATGGTGAAGACCTTCTTGAGAAATGTAAATAACTGTTATCTCTCCCACTGGAATTTTGTTACTTGGTAGAATTGTAAATACCTGTTATAGCTCCCACTGGAATTTTGTTGCTTGGTATAAGTACAGTAAATGCTTTCATGGATTCAATTTGCCATATTAACCCATACCTATTAGGAACAGTATTATGAAGGGACTCTGCAAGAGATGATAGTCAGGGGGAATATGTATGGATGTGTTGGGTTTTGTTGAGATAGAACAGGGAGCATCTAATTAGCATCCTTCAAATTTACAGATGAGATGGTTATTTGAATAGGTATTGATTGCAAATTGACATTTAATCACACTTGAGATACTTGATATCAATTAACTGTATTATATTCATTCAAAAAAAAACAAAAAATAATTTTTAAATAAAAAAAAGTGACAAAAGTCAAACATTGGAGAGTTGTAAAAAAAATTAAAATTCAGATCTCAGTGAGTTTGTTTAACTAATTAGCACTTGTTTGAAAACTGGGATTGAAATCTTTATTTTCTCCATTGATATATTTGTTTTGTTTTGCTTTGTTTAATGTATTTATTTAGAATCCAGTGACTCAGGACAGAGCATAGTAGAATGTTCTCTAGCAAGGCAATATATGAGCTTTCTCACAGAGGCCTTATTACATCTTCATTCATAGTCTCATTGCACACTGATAAACTGCTCTGCCCATAGATAAAGGTTTAGCTCTTCTTTCAATAAACAAACAACTGTTAATTATTGTTAGGAAGTCACCTGTCATATCATGAACATTGATAGTTGTACTTTTAAACAGCAACAAAAATAAAATCAGTTTCCTAAATACAATATTCCTTGTTTAAGGAAAAAGTGAATTCTTTTGAGTACTCAGTTGTTGAAAGACTCTTAACAAAGCTGATGAAAATGCAGATAAAAATGGTTTACTTGCTATAAAACTCTATTAGGGTACTCGGTGTTATATCTGAAAGTTATTTGTACTTTTTTACATATTTAACATTTAAATTTGTGACATGAAAACAATTTTCCCCTGAATAGTATTCCCTCAAAATTGTTTTTCTCTTCCACAAAATATAGGTTATATCTACTTAAATAAGTAGTTTTAATGTAAATCATAAGCATAATGACTTGATACGCTAACATTTGATCATAACTGACGTATCTTTAGAGCTTTCTAATATTCATCCATGGAAAAAAGCAAATATGCAGCATTTTTAAAATACCACATCGTATGAACTATAGGAAAAATACTCTGATTCTTTCAGTAAAGATCGTCTGTAGTCATAAGGCTATAATAATATTCCACAGTACCTGCGTTCTTGTATTCTTTCATACATATATGACTTTCATGAAATTTCCAGAAAAGGAAATAATTATATGTATGTGTACAATTTCTAAAGTTAATAATTGTCAACCAAGAATTACAGACTGAGGTGCAAGGCAACAAAAGCTTTTATTTAAGGTCTTATAACTGCAATTCAGGTAACAACCCAAACTGTATCCCGTCTTGGGGCTTCCAAGCTGGGCTTTTTAAAGAAGAGGAAGACCACATAAGTTGTTTGTAAAGATTTATGATTGGTGGATATTTGGGGCTTTCCAAATGTCCTTCAAGTTAGACAGTTTACTAATTTCTTTATCTTGTAGTTGTCTCATGACGTGGACATGTCCTCAGAAACACTGTTGCTTTTGGCTTTGCTTGCCTTGGCAGTTTGTGATATGTGTCTTGAGACATGCATAAGATAACTTCCTGAATGGCTTCCTGACTTCATTTTAAATCTCTTAGCCATAGTAACTCCATTTTGCTTCATCTCTTTTCTCATTTCCCCTTTTTGATCAAGACCTTTCTCCAAAAGCATTGCTGATCAACATTTGGTATTAACCCCTTGGCGCCTGTGAGGCCCATCCCTGGGACTCATGTCTCACATTGTGGGGAAGGTGGCAGGTTCATCTGCAGAGTTTGGTTAAAGAGGGGCCATATATGAGCAACAAAGAGGTTCAGGAGTGACTCTTAAGCATTAGTTGTAGTTAGCTTTAGCTTCATGATAAGTCTCAAAATTATAAGCTTCAAGATTAAGGGTCCGGTTCATTAGCATGGCTCAGGGGGTAGTTGGGGCCATTATTCTAGAGATGAGACAATGAATAAGAGACACCATAGCAATTATAATAAGAAAAAAAGATTAGCAAGGTTTGAAATATGCTATAAATTTAGTCACCTTAAGTTTTAAGATTCAGCCAGCATTATTTTCAATTATGATATTCTAGTTAAAGTGTTATTATATAACCTGTGTTTCCAATTATGTCCTGTTGACAAGGAGGACATTTTCTTATTGAACTTATGCAAAAAATTACATTTCAATATATGTAACAATATTCATTAAGAGTTTCCAAATTCTAAGGGAAAAGGCAGGGAGAAAAAGATAAATGTTTCATGAGTCATATATAACTTCAGTAAAAAGCAAAAGGGAGTCCTTCTACTAAAAAAAAATTAAAACATCTGCAATATTTTCAACAAAGTCTGTAACCATTCTTTATCAATTCATTCATTTCTAAATAATTAATTCTTACTCTTCTTGGTTTTGTGTTAGCAATTTCATGAATCCATTAGCTTCCTACAAGGATTTTTGGAAATTCTGAGTCAGTCCCATGGTACGGTCTTAAAGTTCTTTAAGCAATGTCATTATAAGCCAGTGCTTTAGAGTACCTGGCACAGTTCTTTTCACAGGTTTCTGAGACAGAATATTTTTTGTTGAAGACGAAGCACTTTGGCTTATAGCTGATCGTGTTTTCAAAAAAACTTTGGAATAAAATAAAAACTAATTTGTGGATTACAAAAGACTTAAAACCTGAAAGACAAAGAATGGCTATGGTAGACATTACTATTTTATAAAAGTGAAAGATTTAATATAAAATAATGTACATTTTGTGGCATGTAACATAATTTTAAGAATAACTGAAATTATGCCTGATAACATTATACTGTTGAATAATATGAGGCAGATTAGTACTGTCAGAAACAAGCGTTATACCTTAAAAATGCTCACCCAGTTGTGGAGGAGAAAAGAATTTATTCATGATCTTACAAGAATGGACACACAGCCAGAAATATGGCAGGCATGCCAAAAAAAAAAGAACATGGCAATAGTTATATCCTACACCTAATACACATGTCCCTCCCCTGTTTCCCCATTGGCTGGGTACTCCAGAGGTTACAGCCTATCCAAGAGCACTAACTAGCCCACCTTTGAGATTTTGAATTGTACGGCCCATCAGAGAGAGTTAACTAGTTCAAATTTTTCGCCAAGAGTCCCCGCCTTTGACCATACCCCCACATCCTTTTACATACCAGTAACCCTGGTTATCTTTCCCATATAAGGAACTGGCACTGATTCTAGACTTATGTCAAGGCACTCTCTCCCTCTCTTTCCTTCCCCTCACCATGGGGCTAGTTTAAGCCAGCTCTCCCACCCAATCTCCATTCTCCCTATTCCATGTGGCCTTTATGTGAAAGCTAAACTTAACCCTTTCTTACAGTACTAGGATATCTGATGACAGTGAGGACATTGACAAATCTTTAGGAACTTTATATAAGTTTTGGAATATATGTATTAATAATATTTTATTTATATGAAGTCAACTAATAGAAGGTCAGAAAATCCCTTTTAATTTGATAACATTTCTAATGCAACTTATATCAAATAACCCATTTCTAGCACATCTTTTTTATATGGTGAAAGAGGAGATTCTTTGTGATTTTCCAGGTGCCCTTTGAAAATCCCAGACAGTTTGAAATAAAGAAGATATCACTTAGCATTTGATTTGAGAAACCAAAGTATCAAAAGTTGTCAAGAGGGTTGAACACTTGGTTAAATAGAATTACAGGTCAATGTGAAACAATACTTGGCTTTCTTCTTTTATTAAAGTGACAATAAAATATTTTAAAAGTAAACATAGGAAATGATGGGAGGAAAAAAACCTTTTTGTTTCATGAAAGTGAGAAGACTTGTTTCTTTTAAACAAGTAAGGACATGGTAAAGTCAACATAAAGTATAAGAAGTTATTTTGGTAAAACAGACTCACTGCCTTTTACATTTGTTAAAATAAATAAAACAAAACAGAGTTTCTATGGATAAGAGATTTCAGATGGTGTTGGGAAGTTATTCTGGAGGTTACTCTTATGTGTATCTTGGCCAGAGATCACAAACTGCCACAGTAAGCAAAGCCTCAAGCAACAATGTTCCTGAAAACCTTAAGGACATCAGGACACTATAAACAAACCACAAGATAAAGAACTCAGTTAACTATCTAATCTGAAAGACAATCTGAGTACCTCAAATATTCACCAACCGCAAACAACTTATATAATCTTTTCCTTTAAAAACTCTTGCCTGGAAGTGCCAAGGTGGGACATGATTTGGGGTAGATACCTGAATTGCAATTCTAAGACCCCAAATAAATGCCTTTATTGCTTTGCAGCCCAGTTTGTTATTTCTCAGTTGACATTACAGTGTCAGAAATGGGATCTGAAATAACAGCCAACTTGACTCCAGAGCCATTGTTGGATATGAGGACCAACAGAGCCCCTTGACTTCTGTCATCTCCCCAGTGGCCCTGGGTTCTTCTCAGTGAGTCCTCTTGGCTCCAAAACTCCCTCTTAGTTGAGGTTCTAGCCTTTCTTTTGTTGCTTGCTGGTAAAGGATAATTTGAATTTTGGTTCTTTTGGTTTGGGCTGGGACCAGCTGCTCATTTTGTGAACTTCAGTTCATTTTATTTAGGCTTGCGTCAAAAGTTTAGTTTGCGAACTTCCATTCATTGGTTTGGGCTGGTAACAGTCATGTTCTGGTCTGGCCATGTGGCAGAAGCTCATTTGTGTTTGCTCCTTTTGGTACACAAGGAAAATTTCCTTGTCTGGTGAGCACTCAGCTGGGACTTTTAGAAATTTCATCTTCAGTAATGAGCTCTTTTCAGTGTAGTGGCAACCTCCTTACAATCAATTTGGCCTCTGTTCTGTGAGTAATCACATATTTTGGTGAGCATGGGATGGGCATTTAAACGCTATTAAAGCATGTGCCACCTTCTGATGAGAAGCCTCAGCTTCTAAAGAATAAGCTTCTATGAAAGCATAAGGTGGTCACAGAGGGCTAGATTGACACAAGGTCACCCACTGCCCTCAAAACAATTTCTATGGAACTAGGGACACCTTGTCATAGGTCGGATAACTAGAGCACAGGCTGTCCACTAGGTAAAGCAAGAATCCCAAATTATTGTTCTCAGGCTTAGGTTTCAGGATTGCTCACAATCCGAACTAAATAAAAGAATGGGTTCTAATCCATCTAAATACTCTAAGGGTGCACCGCAGTCTAGCACACCAGCTGGTTTCATGCACGAAAATTACAATCCTTCCTCATGTAAATTCTTGAAAATCCTGAATGGCCATGCCACAATGGGGATCTTCTGATATGACTAAATTGGTATATTTGCATGCTTGACTAGAATACAGAGGCTCTAAAACTAAGCAACCTGAATGGGATATTTATTTTAATTGGTATTTGGAAGCTTCCAAACATATAGCTAATTCTAAAATTGCCTCTCTTCAAGTAAGAAATTCTAAGTTAACAAAGACCAACAAAGACTTATCTAAGCATATCATGAAGCTTGAAAAATTATCTGGAATACTTGACTCTGACTGTTCTAACACCACCTTTAAACCCCTCCTGCCCCTCTCCTCTAAATCCTAGCTTAGCTAAATTCCCCTTCTACAATGATGTCCTGAGCCCCCTCATCTTCTTGCTCCTTTCAAAACTAATCCAAATGAAGAAGTATGAGGGGTTTCATCTGTTATATATACCTTCTGGACAAAGGCTGAATTGAGGGCAATTATTAAAGATTTTTTCTAGTCCTATTGAAGACCAGTAGGTTTTGCAAAAGAAGTGAATCTTATCATTCAGACTTATGAGCCTGGATACGCAGACCTTTACCAATCAATTTACATGACTGCCAATGAAGGTCAAGCCAAATCGGGATAGACAAAGCTAATTGGGAAGATCCTTTAAATGACCTTAAAAAAAAAAGAGCTACTGGCAAAACTGAAGCATTTAAACTTTGTAGGGAACTTTATGGGGTCATAACTGATGTTTTCCCTAAATAATTCATTAGAGAAAAATCCAACAATATACCCAAAACCTGATGAGGTTATATTACATAACATATGTTATATAACATATGTTATCTAACAGGCTTGGAAAACTCTTTAAACAATTCTCAAGACTTGACCATATTAACTGTAAAACTTCTACCTTACTTAGTTCTACTTTTGTTAATGACCTTTCCGAAGAAATAAGTACCACTCTAAAATGTAAACAACTAAATTGAGCCTCCATGGAACCTAATGATTTAGTAAATCTTAGAGAGCAATTAGATTGCACCTTTAAAGAGGTTGAGAGAAAGAAATCCAGGCTGAAATAGTGCAAAGGCAATTTGCACAAACTGCACAATTAGCACAAAACTGTTTTTTTTCAACTGGCTATTTTTATATTTTTTATTAAGGGCTATAAAATACTCAGAAAGATAAATAAATGTGATGCAATGATATATGTCCTAATATGAAGAACTTCCTTTCATTGTTTTCCTTCACAATGGCCTTCAAATCACAGGAGGCAGTGATTCCATGCTATTTCCTCTTCTTTTATTACACACTTCAGAATTTCTGAATCCATATCCCCACCCTCCAGTCTTCTCATTCATAAATCAAATTCATTTTTAATCCGTTGTTCAGAGGGTACATATTTTTTTTCTCTTCCACAAAGAAGAGTTTCCAATTCCAGCAGCTAAATAAAAAAACCCCAATGAATCATCTAGGCACCAGAGTTCAGGACACTGATACTTGTAATTACTGTAAACAACTGGGACATTGGAAAAGAGATTGCCCCCCCCCCCCAAAAAAAAAAAAAAAATGGAAACAGCAGCAACCCCTTTAGTGCTCTTTTGCAAGTTGCCTTTCATTATGACTGCTAGGGCTGCTCTGGAGATATAGCAGACGTCTTTCCAATTGTCTATGCCACATCTTTAGGCAAAATAGATATGAGAGTTGAAAATGAGAGTATACAGGCTCTAATAGATACTGAAGCCACCTTCTCTGTTTTAAATCCCACCACCCTCATTAAACTTCCTCCCTTGAATACAGAAACAGTTCAAATGTGGGGAGTCTCCAACAAACCCATGACCATTTTAAACTCCTCCCAATTCCCTTTCAAATAGGACCTTTTCAAGGCACTCATCAATTCTTATTAGTCCCCTCTGCCCCAATTCACCTTCTCAGAAAGGATTTCCTTGGATTACTCCAAGCACAGATATCTTTCTCCCAAAAGAGGGAAGTTAATTTGGAATTCTTGGAACCAGATTCAACAAACCAGGATAAGGAATTAAGTCCCATACATATTCCCATCCTTTCAGTCAAGGAAATAAACTTTAAACACCACCCTCTTTTAAGTACTGTTCCAACCCATTTATGGTCCACATCATCTACTGATATTAGACACAGTCTCTCTGCCCCACCTATTCAAATGTAAATGCCTTCCTAATGTAAAGGAATACCCCTTAAATGCAGAAGCAATTGTAAGAATTAAGATTTGTCAATGGCCCAAGGGGGGTTTTGTGGCTGAAGGATTGAAGAAAGCACGAGACACGGGGAATAGGAGTCAGGAGCTGCTCTGAATGGCAGCGGATTCAGAGCTCAGTGTGGAAGTACTCTGCACCTAGGGGGAAACTGGTCAAGCCAGTTATAAGGGCGTGAGACAAAGACATTCCAATGGGTATGAGAGCATAAGCGCAGGAACAGGGGTCTTGTGACATAAGGGTGATTGATTATGTTATGCAGGAAGGAGAGGAGAATTATAGGAGCTCAGGAAGGAGGTAAGCTATGGATCAGCATTTGACACAGGAGGTCTGGTTTTACAAGGAGAGTAGGTTACACCTCAACTGACTGCAAGCTGCTGTGTGCAGTCTTTAAGACCGTTAGCAAAAGCCCTGGACCCAGGGCTCCCACAAGCCTATAATTGAAGAATACATACAAAAGGGATTAATTGTTCCTTGCACAAGCCCATGCAATACCCATCTTCTCTCTAATGGATATGGATGGAGATTTGTTCAGGATTTAAGAGCAATTAATAATATAGTAATTCCTCGCCACCCAGTTGTATCTAATCCACACAGCTTACTTGTGGCCATTCCACCTAAAAGTATGTATTTCACAGTTGTAGATCTTTGTAGTGCCTTTTGCAGCAAACAGTAGGCTTAGAAAGTCAGTTTTTATTTGCCTTTACCTGGGGCAGCAGTTTGCCTGGACAGTTATACCCCAGGGATATACTGACAGTCCAAGTTATTTTTCTCAATTCTTAAAAGTAACATTGCAGGCCTCATCTTTCAAAAAAAAAACCAAAAAACAAAACAAAACAACAACTTTGCTGTAATACATAGATGACTTGTTGCTTTGCAGCCCTTCTAAAAAGGACTGTCTCCACAATAGCATTTACCTATTTAATCAGTTAGCAACAAAAAGACATCAAGTATCTAAAAAAAAGCTACAATTTAATTCCCAACAAGTGAAATATTTAGGACACCTGATCACCCCCCAGGACCTCTGTGGAAGTTCGAAGCTGTTATGTACCCCAGAAAATGCCATGTTCTTTTAATACATTCCTGTGGTTATAGACCTATTGTAAGTGGGACATTTTGGTTAGGTTATTTCAATTGTACTGTGAACCACCCCATTCAAGGTGGGTCCTAATCTGTTTACTGAAGTCCTTTATGAGAGGATAAGAGACTGAAAAATCCCAGAGAGCTCAGAGAAGCCCCAGAGAAGCTAAGACATGAGGACACATCCACAGAAGCTGAGAGAGGGAGTGCAGTGATAGATTCTAGTTCTACTTCTATTTCTATACTTTTGAATCAAAATACTCTATTGGAAACATAAAAATATTACACCTTGATGTTCAGCAAAATGTTCTTCCCCAGGAGACAGAAAAATGGAAAAAAAGTAAATCATGGTTTGGTCCTAATGGTGAACCAGTTCTCCCTAACTGTCTCCAAGAAATGGTTTTGGAAAGTATTCATAATATGACTCTCTGGAATACTGATAAAATGGTAAGCTGGGGAAAGCATTACGTCTGGAAACTATCCCCTAAAACAGCTATGAAAATATATCACTTGATTTGTCCCAAGCATAATCCAGGAAAACCGTTTCTTAGCTTGCAAGGACATTTTTCCATACCAACTGGACCTTTTGAAGTTTAGAAATTGGACTTTTGTTGAATTACTCCCATCCCAAGGCTACAAATATGTTTTAATAATAATTGTATGTACTCCCATTGGGCTGACACTTCTCTGGTGACATCACAAAGGTATTATTAGGAAAAAAATTCCAAATTAGGGAATCCCCTCAGAACTTCACAGTGACTGAGGAACTCACTTTAAAGGACAAATTATGAAAATCATATGCCAAATATGGGCTATTTTGCAACATTTTTACTGTGCCTCTCACTACCAATCCTCAGGCTTAGTAGAAAGAACAAATGGTATAATTAAAACTCAGCTAAATTCATGGAATCCCTCAATCTACCATGGCCAAAAGCCTTACCTATAGTCTTACTAAATATTAAATCCACTCCTTTTGGAAAATGTAAATTATCCCCACTTGAATTTATGACAGAGAGACCTATGAAAATAAATTCTGGAATATATGAGCCTTGTCTCATAAAAGGAAATATGTTAATCTATTGCCAGGAACTAAACAAAACCTTAAAGAAACAGGAAACCTTGGTACAATCCTTTTACAGTGTGCTCCCAGGAGATGAAGATACTTAAAACCACAATCTTCAGCTTGGTACTTTGTATATTGAAAAAGACACCTTCATAAAGATGCACTCCAACCTCATTGGAGAGGTCCCTTTCAGGTACTTTTAACTAACCCATGTATAGCTGAATTAGAAGGTATTGATTCTTGGATCCATATTTCTCATTTAAAGAAAGCTCCCAGCCCTTCCTGGAAATCCATTTCTGCTGGGGACCTAAAGCTCAAAATTACCAAGGATGAGAAATATAAAGCATCTTTTGTAGACAGCTATCCCAAGACCAGGGTCCAGGCATGTATAATTAATACCTCCTGGTGATCTTAGGCTTAAGTCGTCAAGAAGTAGATGGGATCTGATATGAATGGCTAACTCAGGAACCAGGACCAGACATGATTTTCATCAGATTGAATGAAGTTAATAACACCTGCTATAATCTTAATTTTTTCCTCTCTCACCTCTTCTTTGTCTCTCCCTCAATGAATCCTACCCTTTTTAAACTTATTCTTACCCTTACACTTTCTTCTTGGTCCCCTGCCATTCACCATCCTTTTTTCCCAGCCATTAAAAGGACTACTGACAGGCAATCTATCAAATTGCTGTGTCTATGCTAAGTTAGACTCCATGGAAGGGCACCAGTTATTGGTCACACCCATAGACATTCAAACCTGGATAAACATAGAAGGCAAATTTCATATAGACCAAGTATGGGACCAAAAGGACAGACACTCAATAGATAAATATCAGAAATAGTCACTCCATTGGACATATCTTACTCTTGAAGAAAACAAATTACTCAGACTATAATGAATTTCTCTCTTTGCAAAAAAGTGATAATGGCACAGGACTTTATCTAGGCACTAACCCAGCCAACCTCAGCAATCAAACCCTTTGTATGACCAAGAGGAAGGCAAATGACATCCTTTCTACAATGACAAAATAATCAAACATGACTCTGATAAAAATGAATTTGACACTTACTACTTCAACTTAAATAAAAGAGCCTCTTCTATCACTGGAAGTTTTTCAGGGCATTGGAACACCTATGTTGTCCTTCTCTGTAATTCTGACAAGCATACTGTCTTTCTAGACCAATTTTCAGACATCACTTAGACACAAGTTCCTAACTACCCTTCATTTCACTGTAATGAATTCCGCAACCTATTATATCAAGTACACTGCAATGTCCATTGTCATACTCTACCAGGTCTCACAAAAACAGGTCTCACACATTTTTAGACTTTGCCTGTAGACATCTCCATGTCTGGAGGTCAAGTAAGGCATGAACCAAACCACTAGATTAAAGCTTCTACAAGGTCTCTTATTTGCCGACTCATCTCCGGAATATTAGCCACAACTACCTCCCGAATCATTCTAATGAGCCAGGCCCTCGATCTTGAAGCTTGCACTTATGAAACTTAATTATGTAATGATGAAACTAAGCCTAATTATAATTGATGCCTAAGAGTCACCCCCTGAAAAGCAAATGTTAAAATGTGCCCCCCAAGCCAAACTCTGCAAATAAACTCACTATCTTCCCCATGTGGGACATGACTCCCAGGGATGAGCTTCCCTGGTGCTAAGGAATTAATACCAAAGGTAGTACAGCAATGCTTTCAGAAAGAGATCTTGATCAAAAAGGGGGAACTGTTAAAAGAAATAAAACAAAGCAGAGTTTCTATGGATAAGAGCTTTCAAATGGAGTTGGAAATTCATTCTAGAGGTTACTCTTATGCATATCTCAGCCAAAGAGAGATCATAAACTACCACGGTAAACAAAGCCTCAAGCAACAATGTTCCTGAAAAGCTTAAGGACATCTGGACACTATAAACAAACCACAAGACAAAGAACTCAGTTCTGAAAGACAATTTTAGTACTTCAAATATCCATCAACCACAAACAACTTGTGTAATCTTTTCATTTAAAAACTCTTGCCTGAAATTGTCAAGGTAGGACATGAACTGGGGTTAATACCTGAATCTGTGCTCCCCAAACTGAAATTCTAAGACCCCAACTAAATGCCTTTATTATCTTGCAGGTCAGTTTGTTATTTCTAGGTTGACACATTGATTATTCAGAAAAAAATCTTCACATATCTCCATATCAGGAAAAATTTTCATTTCAGTATTTTCACATTTTTCCATTTTAGATTGCATAATTAACCTAATCATTATCTTTAGATGTTGAGAGTCCCCTCCCCCTTGTATATCTTGCTAATTCAAATAAGCATAATATTATTCAAATAAGTGTGCCCATTGTTGGGAAAATATAATTAAAAGGAAATCTGCTCCCAACCCAGAAAACCTTTCCACAAATGTTGAAAACAATATTATTACTGAATAAGAATTAAAGGAAAGTGTGACACAACTTAGACATCTTAGGCAATACTCCAAAGAGACTGCAAAGAGAAAAAGCCAGATAAATACTTGGCTATTTAACAAGGAAACTATTTTGTTTATTTCTCTTCCCCCTTTGGGTCAAGAAGACTCTCAGTCCCACAATGCCAGGGCCAGGCTCCTCCCCAGGAGTCATGCCCCACGTTGCCTATGGCCAATTGACTTTTGACAATTGGATATCCATGTGTAAAACATTGAAAGAAGACCTCTTTCTCACTTCATATACAAAAATTAACTAAAAATTGATCAAACACCTAAATAAAAGAAACAGGACTATTAAACTCCTGCAAGAAAATGTAGGGAAACATCTTCAGGACCTTGTTTTATGCAGTAAGTTCTTAGACTTTATACCCAAAGCATAAGTAATGAAAGAAAAAATAGATAAATGGGACCCCTCAAAATAAAAACTTTTGTGCATCAAAGGATTTTATCATGAAAGCAAAATGACAACCCACAGAAGGGAAGAAAATATTTGGAAACTGCACATCTGATACAGGTTTAATATCAAGAACATATAAAGAAATTCTACAACTTAACAATATTAAGGACAAACCAACCAATTAAAAAATGGGTAAAAGGCTTGAATAAACATTTCTCCAAAGAGGATATACAAATGGCTGAGCATGTGAAAAGATGTTCAACATCACTAGCTATTAGGGAAATGCAAATTAAAACCACAATGAGATATAATTTCGGACCCACTAGAATGGCCACTAGTGAAAAAACCAGAAGATTACAAGTTTTGTAGAGGATATGAAGAAATAGGGACAATCATTCATTGCTGGGGGGAATGCAAAATGGTGCAGCTGCTGTGCAAAACAGTTTGGCAGTTCCTCAGAAAGTTAGGTATAGAATATCATATGACCCAGCAATTCCACTACTGGGTAATAGCCAGAGGAACTGAAAGTAGGGACTTGAACAAATATTTGCTCACCAGTGTTAAAAGTGGCATTATTCACAGTTGATAAAAGATGGAATCATCCCAAGTGTCCATTGGCTGATGAATGGATAAAGAAAACGTGGTATATACATACAATGCCTGTAAAAAGGAACGAAGCCCTGATGCATGTGACAACATGGATGAACCTTGAGAACATTTATGCTGAGTGAAATAAGCCAGACACAAAAGGACAAATATTGTATGATTTCACTGATATAATTATAATAAGCAAACTCATGGAGCTAGAATCTAGATAATAGGTTATCAGGAGATAGATTGGGGTTAGAGAATGTGGAGTTGATGCTTAATTTGTACAGGGTTTCTATTTAGGTTTGGAAATGGATAGTGGTAATGGTAGCACAATATTGAGGGTGTAATTAACAGTGCCAAATTATAAAGGTGAATGCAGTTAAAAGGGGAAATTTTGGTTGTATATGTTACTAGAATAAAAATTAGATAAAACAGGACTGTATAACACATTCACCCCTATTACAGACCACAGGGTATAGTTACTAGTACATGTATAAAAAATGTTCTTTCATGAATTATAATAAATATATGACTAATACAAGGTGTTAATAATAGGGTGGTATATGGGAAAAAATACATGTAACATAAACTATGGAAAATAGGTAATAGTACTGTTCCAGTTTGCTCATGCTGCCCTTTTGCAAAACACCAGAATTGGATTGGCTTTTATAAAGGGGGTTTATTTGGTTACACAGTTACAGTCTTAAGGTCATAAAGTGTCCAAGGCAAGGCATCAACAAAGGGTACCTTCACTGAAGGATGACTGATGGCGTCCAAAAACCTGTTAGCTGGGAAGGCACATGGCAAGCATCTGCTGATCCCGGACTGTGTTCCAGCTCCTCTCTCAGCTCCTGCACATTCTTCAAAGTGTCCCTCTTGGCTATAGCAAGCTCACGCCTTCTGTCTGAGCTAATATAGTGCTCTAGTAAAGTAATCAAGGCCACGCAGAATGGGCAGGGCCACATGTTCTTGGAAATCATTCAATCAGGCTTACCACCTACAGTTGGGTGGATCACATCTCCATGGAAACATTCAATTAAAGAATTAAAATCTAATCAATACTAATACATCTGCCCACATAAGATTGCATTAAAGAACATGGCTTTTTCTGGGGGACATAATAGATATACAAACCGGTACAAGTACTGTTTTAATGATCATTTTATCAGTTATAATAAAGGTAACTTCTATATAAAAAAATAGTACAATTGTAAAAAAAAGTACTATTATCAATTGTAACAAATGTTCCAGCAATGCAAGGTGTTGTGGTGGGGTGGTGTATGGGAATCCTGTATTTTATGTATGATTTTCTGTAAACCCACGACTTCTCTAATAAGAGAAAGAAAAAAAGAGTATGTGTTTTCGAAGCCTTGACTTTTGTCATTTTGGGTCCATTTCTGTATCCCAGACCCTTGAGTGATGCCTTACATGTAGAAAGTGCTGTCTATATAATATTTGAATGAATGAGAAATGAAAAATGCAAGTGTGTGAAGCACAATAAATTCAAGCACCTTATAGAAGGTGTCGGGTACTCTGCTGAATGGAAACCTGGTGATTGAGGTACTGTACAAGTATATTACTTTTCCCCGTGTTTCAGTGAGGCAGCTACCTGAGAGAAGTGGCAGTGATTGAACAGGATCCACCAAGAATGGATGAAAGCAGGCTGAAAGGTAGGAGCCAGGGAATCTGAGCCACAGGGTCTGTCATGTGTGAGCAGGCCTCAGTTGCGGTCAGTGGTC
The DNA here is from genome assembly GCF_015220235.1 of Choloepus didactylus. Lineage (NCBI taxonomy): Eukaryota > Metazoa > Chordata > Mammalia > Pilosa > Megalonychidae > Choloepus > Choloepus didactylus. Next base: position 50,063,356 of record NC_051321.1, read on the forward strand.
CTGTGCAGTGAATTAATACTGTATCTCATGCCATTTCCATGTATGGACCCAGAAATGAGTTACTAACATGGAGAACATGATTGAGGAGGAACAGGAGGACACATAAGACAGGCATAGAGATGAGAAAGTGAGTAGATTAGGTTACAAAATGTTGAGCAGTCCAGATTAATGTGTGTGTGTATGTGTGTATAGTTTTTTGGTTTTTTTTTTTTTTTCTTTTTCAACAAAGGTCTCGAACTCACTAAAATTTTGAGAAAGCAACTTTAATGACAAGCTTTGCCAATAATGGCTTTAGCAATAAATGAAAATATAGCTTTCTTTATTAACTTTGAAATAATGCAGTGTCATGCAGCAGTCTCTTCAGACCCTACAGTACGGTGGTAAACACTGTCTGCCAAGTCAGTTGATTAAGAAGAAAAAGCAATATAAGCATGGATGCAAAGGCCTGGACCACAAGAAAATGTGTTTTCTCCCAGTTTATGTTTCTGATGCCGTGGCATGCTCAACAGTTACGGCTAGTAAGATTCTATCAATCCACATCTGCTTTTGCCAGTTGAATCATGTGATTTCTTAAAGTCATTAGTGTTTATTTCTCTAGCATTCATCTGTTGGCACATGACAAACACCTCAAAACCCAGTGGCATCTAACAGTAGCATTCCTTATATTGCTTCCATATCTATGGGTCAGCGGGGCGGATCTGCTCAGTGTGTTTCTCATTTTTTTGGCAGGAGCAGCTACACAGGTCATGTCCTTCTCATTGTGATGACAGCAGGGCAAGAGAGGAAGTACATTTGAAGCCTATGCTCAGATCACATCCACTAACATAACACTGGCCAAATCAAGACACACAGTCTAGCCCAACATCTGTGGGACATGGAAGTATTCTCTGCCCACAGTAAGAGGGAGACATGAACAAATAATCCAGACTATCGTAGTTCCCAAATTAGTTATACTGGTTATTTGAAATTACTTAATTTAGTTAAGTTTTGTATAAACCAAGGAGATATAACAATGAAAAGAGAGGTTTTGTTTTTTGAAACTTAATTCAATGAATTAAGCTAACTCAATAAAGACCAATAGCCAAAAAAAAAATATTCTGTTGAATAAGATGTAGATGACGCTATTGAGAGATATTGGAGATGGGGGAGAAGTGAAGTTCTAGATAATTCTACCCTCAGATTGCTTTGCAGTCATCTTTGACTTCTCACTCTAAAGAAAAGAAAAGTAAAATTTAAAAATGACACAACTTCAGTTAATGTAAAATCATATAGCTCTCCAATGGGAGACTTCTCTAGAAAAGCCTTATTTGTACATCAAATGGTATGCTTGCATTTGTCTGTGTGCTTGTGTGTGTGTGTGTATTTAAATTTATAACAACACATTTAATGCATTTATGCATTGTGAGTTGTGATTTTCCAGATTAATTTACTTTTTCAATGAGCTGAAAAAATACTGACTTTGATCATATCAGAGAACAGGTGGAAATTTTGTACAGGTGAAAATTTAATTATTTAAAGAAAAAAATAGAGTTTAGCATAAGTTTACACCTTTAGTTAAGTACCAGATCTTCAGAAACTCACTTGACACTTCTGCTCTTGATGACAGGGTGGTTAAATTAGAATTGCAGTTCTAAGTCAACAGAATTCTCGTGAGATTTGTAGCACTTTGATCTCTTTATTACTTTGGAAACGTTAGTCAAATAGCCTTTCCTACATGTCTTCCTTTGCTAGATCGCCTTCTAATCAATGTGTTCAAACAAAGGCACTGTTTAAAGAAATTAACCAAACCATGTCCTGGCTCAAAAGACCCTCATTTACAACTGCAGCTTAAAACATGTTCAGCTGCCTGAGTCTCCTTTGCCTACATTTCTTGAGGCCATTGATAGACTTGAAGAATCTTAGTCCTGGGAAAGCCACCCCAAGAGAAGTGTGTGTGGTTTATGCTTCAAGTGAATTTAAGCTTTAAAAATTGTTCCAGATATGTCTCCTTGACTTTCTGTCTAATGATTTTGCCCACAGAGCAAATACTAATAACGGATTTGGTTAGGTCACTTTCTGCATGCTCTCTGCAGTTTACAGCTCTTATTTAAAATTAGAAGTGAACTCAATTCGCATCATGTATCAAAGCTGCTTTAGTAGAACTGATTGTTTTGAACAAAAAGCTACATTCTCTTTTTACAAGTTTTAGTTTCATTACTTAATACTGAATTGAAGTTATGATCACTGTATCTTCCCAAGTAACTAATGTTTTCCAAGAAAACCACACATCAATTCATTACAGCATCTTCAGGGTCTCATCTTTGTTGATGGATAATATAATTCCATTGTTGATGGGTAACAATTGTCCTTTACACTTTCAGGTTCACCCTCTTGAATACAATCACAATCTCAATATTATGTGGTTCATCTAGAAATCTATTGCATACTTTTGACATTACTAGTTACATGGTTTGAAAACATACACCTTAATACCACATGTTGGTTGAAAATAAAAACTGTCATTATAAAGAAAGCCTTTCACAGACCCAGACATCTGAATGGGCTTAAATATCTATGTTTACAACTCTACTTTTTTTGGTGTCATAGAGCCTAGGAAAGGGCAGGATATTTACCATGAAACTTTAATTGACCGTTTACCCACAGACACACACAAATCTTTTATCCCTTTTTGCTAAAATGAGTCTTTCCTAATGATTCTAAAATAATCACCTCAATACAAAAGAAAAAAAAAAAGATTTGGAAAGTCTTTGAACTAGTACTCTTACCTTTCTTCCTATATATTTATTAGTCTATTACTGCTCACAATTGGTGAAACATTTAAAATAAAAGACAGAAAAGATTTGTCGGCCTTTATGCCTTATGGAAAATTGCTTTTAATTTTGTTCCTACCAGCTATATTTCAGAAGTCAGAATATTCCACCAAAATTATTCTAGAAGTTCATGGCAATTCCCATTTGAAAGTGAATTTCTCAGAAATTTCTTAGGAAAGTGAAGACCTGAAATAGTTTGAATTGTCTGATTCTCATTGATCCACATGGCTCTTTTGGAAGGATAACTGCTTACCAAAACACCCGGGCAGTTCAGTGTAATATTCGATTAGACTGAAAATCAGTGCAGTAGTTTTTATTATGTACACTGAGTGTGTTTATTATGTTCAACATTATAATTATTCTGTACTTTGCATAAGTAAAAATACCCACATTTTATGAAATTAATGAGGTGAATCTGTTGCAAGAATTCTGTTCTTGGATGTGTTTAATTCCAATTTGCGACTGCATTTTAACTGTCTTTAAATATTGGAAAACAAGCACAAAAACTTCTGTTCATTGTGCTCAACTAAGTGCTCTGTACTCTGAGGTAATGGAAGGACCCTGTGGAACAGTAGAACCAGAGCTGGGTGCTAAACCAGATGCCGGCACAATCTGTTCATATGAATTTTAGCAAGTGCTTTCTTTTCTCATATCTTTTTTTACATGGTAAATATTCTCAAACATCCTTTTCAGAAAAAAAAAGAGGCAATTTTAAAAATTTCAAGCACTATAGGGAAATAACTGCTGGCTATCTTTGCTTATAAACAGCTTCAGGAAAAAAAAGAACTATTTGATGTTTTAAAGCTTAACTAACTATATATGACAGGCCCCCCAAAAAGAAGGATTTATTGTTTTGTTTTGTTTTTAATTAGGATATAAAAAGTCTTCTAATTATCTGGAGTGTTGATCTGGAAGTTCAGCTACTTTGGTGTAGGATGTTATTTTCATGGGAATGGTCGCCGCAGCTGCCACGTGACAGCAGAGGGCGCTCTGACACTGCTTTGCTTTATGCTGGTTTCTTCACTATGGATTTAGAAAAGGGACTCATTTTTAACTGTGAAAATTAATATTTAAATGTGATAAACCTTCAAATTTGATAATACCACCAAAATGAGTTTGCTTGATCGAAGTGCCAAAATAACATTAAAACTGACGGTGAAACTTCTCAACAAAATTCAACATCTTCACAAAATTCACCTTTGTAAAAATTTGATTCCATGATTATTCAAAATCTCCTTGAGCTATAGGAATGCAAGATGTGTGTATGTGTTTATGTGTATATGGGTTTTCCAATTTAAAGATGAAGAAACTGAATTGCCACCATATTTATAATCTGTCAGAGAGATCACAAAAGCAAATTTACTCCCTGTAGTTAGAATAATTTTTTCCATTTTTTATAAGAATTCTAATCAATATAGTTTAGTATAATTCCATATTGAATTTGTCCAAACATCCAAACATTGTTAGAGGGGAGTTTTGCAGTTTTTTTTCAGAATATTACTGTCTAAATGTGAGCAGAGAAAGATTAAATGAGATTACTCCAAGAGCTAAAATCTTATATATCCAGATATACCACAGATTAATCCATCATCCAGGATCAAGATGAAACATTAAGATGGCAACATTAAGAAATCATTTCTTGTGTTTTTAAAATGAAAACTTTGTATGTGGAAATAAGACATGTTCACAGAAACAGAAGTGTGTAGAAAATAACTTGTGAAAGTCTCCATATCCTTTCCATGATCCTAATCCTTAAAAATAATAATCTTCTGTAGTGTAGCAGGCCGTATTTGGCCTGCAAGTTTGTCTATCCTGCCTCTAGACCATTGCTTCTCATGATTCACATGAGGAGTATTATTAAAATACAGATTTTGATTCAGTAGGTCTGGAATGAGGCTTGCACAAGAAGATTTCTAAAAATTGTCAAGGGGTTGCTGCAGTTGCTGCACCATGGATCATGCTTTAATGTAGCAAGGGGAGTCTCCTCATGTAGGCATGGACCATATGAATCTCCTATGCCCCAAATCTCCACTATCCTCCTTATCTTTATTTCATCTGAAAATGACTGTGGAAGTTATGCATTTAAGATTTGGAATCTTCACCAACTTGAGTCTCTGTATGACTGCATGGAACAGAGTCCCCTGATGCTAGTTAAGAATAACCAATTGGATTTACAATTGGTAAATAAACTTTTATTGTATTATACCACTGATATTTCGGGGTTTATTTATTATGTCAGTTAAACCTATCTTACTAATATGTGTATATTGAGATTATTTTCATAAAAGTCATTTTTGCACATAATGGTGAATTACTCCTTTATATTTTTCATCCTTTTGTAAGAAAGTACATAAGAGGAATTCTAAAAGTATGATTTCTACTGAAAATGGAGTACAATTTTTTTTTCATGGATGACTAAGATGTCATAAATGAAATCTAGTAGACCCAACATGGAGGTGCTAAGCCCACATCAGCAAAACTCAAAATCTAAGCAAGTTTCTATTTCCTATGAATACCAGGCTCGCCCAGAAAACCAATTTTAGATACAGCTGATGAGTTATTGCCAGCTAACTTCCTCATTCTTAGGCCAGTTAACTGCCTTGTTCCTAAGCAACTACCTACACATATCATATTAGGAAATGTAATCTGCATTAACCAATACAAATTCTCTCCCAACATTCTTGCTTATTCTGCCTATAAAAATCCATTACTGTCAATGTTTAGCAGAACTCTTCTCTATCTCTTGGCAATTGGAGTCTCCCCAATTTATAAATAGATTTCAGTAAAACTCTCTGGGGTCTAACCAAAATTTGCTCAAGTTTCATTTTAATGGATCCCAAAGTTAGAAATGATTAAGAAAATAGTTTATGAAGAGTGTCAGCTCATCCGATATTTGAAAAAGTTGCAAGCAGAAATAGCCTTCAGTGCACTAAAAAGTTAAAAGGAGCATTAGGCAGCCTAATTAAACCAGTTTGATATAAAAATAAAACACTAGAAATCAGAATAGAACAAAGAAATGCCTTTCAATGAAGTACTGCTCCAAGTATAGTACAATAACTCCACTGGTAGTCTATTAAAAAGGTGACTGTAAAACTTGTTTGGAGACAGGTTTGTTTGGGGGGGAAATGCATTCTAGTAAATTTGCTGTAGTCCTGTTGAGATTCTCCAGAAGCGGGCTCTCAGGTGGAGATTAGTATGCAGACATTGTATTAGGAGTGCTCTTAGGATCAAAGTCTCTGGACAGGAAAGGAAGAAAGGATTGAGAAGAGAATGAAGTGAAACTGTGATAAAGTTGCAATGGGATCCTCAGCCAATCCTGCAATCAATCCTGAAGATGGATAACACCTCAGTGCTGTCCCAGGTTGGAAAGAGAGAGTCAGGTATTTGTTCTCCTGCATGGATTAATTATGGGATGCAGGCTGCCACTGGAAGGGGAAATGACCTCAGACAAACACCAAGAGGTGTGACAACTTAGGATTGTATAAACAAAAAGCAAGTGGTACATTCTGACAATGTAAGCAACTGCATTAGTCCATGTTTGTGATATTGAATCCAATAATATTTTATTACAAAGCTTTTTTTTTTTTTTTTGGTATGTAAATCATGCATTTGCCAACAAGACTTCTTTTTATTGTTATGTGGAGACCCAGGGCTCTCCCTCCATACAGAGAGTAAGTCACTGCATATAGCTGCCGACGTGACCACGACAGAAGTTAAAGGTCAACAGACCTCCTCAGGAAAGAAAGAATGTACAGATGGTATTGTAAACCACGTATCTCGTAAAGCATTGAAACTCCCCTCCCCTGATGTATGTGTTGATAACAAATCCCCAGACACCTGTGTCATGAGACCCTGCTGAAACTGTTCTCATACCCTATGGAATGTCTAGTCCTAAACCCTTATAAGCTGCCCCTTTGCTGAGCACTACTTCCATTTTCTAGACGGCCGCCACTAAAGACTCTCCTGTCATAAGTCCTAATAAAACTCATGTCTGACTCTGTGCCTGGTGTATTCTTTGGTCTTGCAGCTGCCTGAACCCAAGCCCTCCAAGAGCTGGGTTGGAACATATGGCTTTCAGACTTTATCCTGTTTCTTCACCCCACACATTTTAAAGGGAGATTACTGAAGACCAATAAAAGGGAGAATGCTTCACCAGTCTGTATTGGCATTTTCCTAACTTGGAACAAGGAATGGTTCCACTGCAAGGCTGAAGGGTCCATAGCATGAACTGGAACAGGCATTCTCTGGCTTTCCCAGTTGTCTTGGGAAAACTTTACCACAGGTCCCCAAATTAAGGCCCAAATCATTGTCAGCAGATTTTCTAGCTAATCTAGACAATATATAAATTAGGCTGAACTTGGTTGGACTGCCACTTAATAGCTGCATCTTTTTTCCAGGTCACTTAAATTATTTGTTTCAGTGTCCTTATTTGGAAAATAGAAATAATGATTCCTCTCTTACTGGCTGATGTGAAATTTCAAGAAAGCAACACATAAAACATTCCACTAAATGTCTGGTCATTAATAGAAACTAAATAACCGTTAGCTATTGCTATAAGGAGAAATGAATGGGGAATATGAGGGCAACATAAAGTTTCCCACATATCAAAGATGGTGTGAAGTTGCTTTTTTAAAAAAAGAAACAACACATTTAAGCCTCATTAACAACCCTATAGAGCAGGTAGTATTATCTACATTGTATAGAAGAGGAAATGAGACATAATAAAGTTTAAGTAACTTTCCAATATTTACACTGCTTATTAAGGGTTGATTAGGGATTCAATCTAAGAAGTCTGGCTCCAGGGTGCATGTGTTTAACCACTATACCATCCTGCCTCTCCAGTGGTAAATTCTTCCCATTTCTCAGGAGTTATGATTAATACCAGTCACTTGCTTAACATAAAAACTTACAATTAGGTTTAAAAAATTGCATTCAACTATAGAAAAAATCTGCTTACAAGTTTTGAGTTGCCTTGATTTGATATGACCCAGCAGGGTAACCTATTTGTTAACAAGAAAAAACTGCCTCAGAAGCCATTCATATGACTGGGATCTACATCAAAGGAGATTATAATCATATCATGTTTTATGCCAATCTTATGCCATCTAAGATACAATGTTTTCAGTGTAACATGAAAGACAGCAAGAGCAACAAAAACATCTCCAGGGAACCAGCAAAAGGAGTTTTCCTGAAGCCATGTATTTTAAGGACAACTAAAGGAAAGCAGGGGAGTAATAAAATATGAGAAAAGCTGGCATGTAGAAAAATATATAGATCTCCACTGTGCTATTCTGTACAGCAAAATTGGACCAGCAGATAAAAGTTACATAGAAGCTGATTTTAACCCAATATAAGAATTTTTCCAACAAGTGATATCCAACTGGGGATCTTGGAAAAAGTGTTCTTGGCATGTTCAAATAGAGGAAAAGATCACCACTTTGCTCAGAAGTACTATAGAATGAAGAAAGTTGATTAGATAAAATGGTTCCTCAACTCTAAAACTGAATAATTCTGAGACACTAAGATAACTATAAGGATAAAGAAATTGATATGTATTAAAACCTGCTGAGTGCCAGACACTGTTCTAGCGAATGAATGTCTGCTTTGGTATTTATTAACTGTGTATTCTTGGGCCAGTAACTGAACCACTTGGAACTATCACTTCTTTATGTATAACAGGAAAAATTGTAAGGCCCACTGTGCCAGTTTGGATATATTATGTCCCCCAAGGAAAAGCCATCTTTTAATCCAATCTTGTGGGATATTTGGATTAGGTTGTTTCCATGGAGATGTGACTCACCCAACTGTAGGTGATAATTTTGATTAGATTATTTCCAGGCACTTGCTGATGCTGACACTTAGACATTTCGGAAATGCCATTTTGAAATGCAACCCGGGAGCAAGCAGACGCCAGCCATGTGCCTTCCCAGTTGACAAAGGTGCTCCGGACGCCAAAGGCTGTTCTTCAGTGAAGGTGCCCTATTGTTGATGCCTTAGTTTCGACATTTTATGGCATTAGGACTGTAACTTTGTAATCAAATAAACCCCCTTTATAAAAGCCAATCCATTTCTGGTATTTTGTATAATGGCAGCATTAGCAATCAGGAACACCCACAATTGCATATCGATTGCTCCAAATATTGGTTGCCTTATTATTGGAAGTATGGATTTCAGTCCATAATTATCATGGTTGTGCAAGAAATATACATCTATCTATATGTATGTATGCATATATACCTATACATAAGGCAATGTGCCAGGCACAATTTATAAGGTTCATTCCCAGGATTAATTCAGATCTATCCACCTGAAAGGCCTTCAGCCGACTTAAGTGCCTCATTTCCCAGCACCATCAATTTATTCTACCTCGCAGACTGAACAGAGTCATCATGCAGTCACCCTTCCAAAGGTCTCCTTTTCTCTCAGACCCTTCAAGCTTCTCTAGGAGCCTCCTACAACCCACAAGTCTGCCAGAGAATCATAGTGCAGGACTTCTCTCTCCAGGTCTTGTAAGTTTCTTATCCATGTCTCCTCTCATCCAATCCTGAGAATTTTCTCTGGTCTTAAAGAAAAACCCTTATCCCTTCTAGTTTCTCCCAATATTTCATTTACACCACAAATTTCTCAGCTTAGACTTTTAGAAAACAATTACATAGAGATATCCAGATATTCTGTTTTCTTCCCCATTTCAGTTGTTCAAATGTTGGAAAAGGTAAATGTGGAAATACAAGAAAGAAAAATAAAATAAGTGACTATTTCAAATATGTACTATACAAACAGTATTAATTCTTATTCCCTGAAACCATTGGAGGTTGACATTATTATCCTAATTTTACTGATGAGAAAAGCAAAACTTAGAATTTAAATAATTTCTGCAAACTAGTGTATCGATGGGACCACAGTAGTTTGGCTCTAATGATTTTTTATTGCCACTATATCTTCTTCAGTGATATAATTAGATATTGTCAATGTTATATAATAGACAACAGTCTCAGTTTTTTTAACTTCAGATACCTAAGAATGATGTTGTTATTTCCAAAAGGATTGGCAAATAAATTGACTCAAGATAGGAGCGTTTTTGACATACAGGAAAGAAAAGTTTCCTTCTTTTAGTTTCAATCTCCAAAAGGAAATTTAATCAGTGATGTCACAATGCCATAAACAAAGAATAAAAATGGGAAGCAGTAAATATCCAGAATTTCTCTGTAGCAATAGCTCAAGAGTACCCAAATGGTTGCAACAGGACTTGAAGCTGTACTAACCTAATTACCTTTGTGAGATAGTAATGATTATGCTGATCAGTAAGTAGAATAATGCTATAGTTTTCCATTTTAGGGGTCATAAACAGAATGGTTTTAACACAAGAGAATAGGACTCAGGAGTAAATATATCACATGCTTTAAGGACAAGTACTGGTTCCTAGGAAGCATTTACTTCATTTACATTTTTAAAAATCTATATATTGGGTGCATTAGTTATCTGTTGCACTTGTTCCAAACTAATGGCTTAAATGATAAACACTTATTAACTCACAGTGAGTCTCTCAGTCAGGAATTTTGGAGTAGCTTGGGCAGGTGATTCTGCCTCATAGACTCACATGTGATTGCAGAAAAAAATGTTCACCAGGACTGCAGTTATCTGAAGGCTTAATTGGAGCTGGGTGATCAGATCCCAAGATGATTCACTCATCCGGCTTTGACAGGAGGTCTTAATTCCTCACCATGTGGACCTCCTTATAAGGGAGCTTGAGTAGCCTGACGACAAGGCAGCTGGTTTCTCCCAGAGCAAATTATTCTAAAGGGAGAGGAAGATGGAAGCCACAATGTCTTTTATGAGTCAGTCTCAGATTTCTTATTCCATCACATATACCAGTCATCACTGTTCAAAGTGGGAAGGGGCTACAGAAGGGTGTGAATATCAGGAGACGGTACCAACTCGGAGGCCAGCTACCACAAAATGTTACAAGGCAAAATATTTTCCTTACTATATGTCATAGTCAAAATAAGTTTGGAAACCAAAATGTACAAAACTGAAGTCTTCAGTCTGAAACCCAATTCTTCTATCATGAGTAAATCATTTAATTTTTGAGTTTAATATTCTTGTCTGTAAAATGGAGAGATATATATTTGCCATTCTTTCTCTGTGTGCATGATGGTAATGTTAACTTTAATGAAGACTGAGAATAATGTCTCATCATAGAATAGAATTCATTTATTCCCTTAGAGTCTTTAGCATATTCTTAGCAATATTAATCCTTAAGCAAAGCTGTCATGGAGGACACTTGTGAGTTTCATTACTGCAATGAGGATTCAATAAAAAACAGAAAATTTCTAATTTTAAAGATCAGCAGCATGTAAAAAACTATTTCTCAAGATGCAAATTTCATCCTTTTTATTCCTCCTCCTACTGGACTTTTTATTTTTGGTGTATTTGACTTTATGTCCCAAATAAAAAAGGAAAAAACTGCTGCTGAATTTGAACATGTATTTTAAATGGGCTATAATGAGCACAGCAGCATCCATAGGCGCAGAGATTTGTAGCTTTTTATTTTTGCTAGGGACAGTGGTAAAATGGTATGTCATCAAACAAACATTTACCTTTCTAGAATTTTTCTAAACTTTATGGTGAAAAATTGTAGTGAAGTATAAAATGAGAAAAATATAGACAGTAATTAAGAATTTAAATTGCATGGACAATTCTTCCCGCCATTTCCACGAATAACCTCCTAAATGAGTATATATTATATTATCTGCAATTTATTTTCAGTATAGAAAAGAGCATACATTAATTTTAATCAATGCCCCAGGGAAAGATAATTAACATTTTATTTAGTGTTTGAAGAGCCCCTAAGAAGAAAGCCACAGTAAAACGATGACTTCATCGAGCATCATAGGGATCTTTGATCAGCAGAAAAATTACTTTTCTTTGCTGAAACGAATAATAATATTCAAGAAAATATGATTGGCTGGACAGATGGTACAATCCATAGGGATTTTGCCTTGGCTCTTTCCTCTACTTGGAATTTTCACCCTAATTCTCTTACCTACCTCAAATCTTTGTTCAAAGGTTATTGGCTTAAGAGTCGACCTTGACCATCCTATACTAAATTCTGCTACCACTTCTTCCTGGTCCTCTTGAATCCCCTTAACAGTATCTATTTTCTTCCGTTTTCCGTATCATTCATTGCCTTCTAACGTACTTTCTAGTTCACTGTGTTTTCATTGCCGGTCTCCTTTAAGGCTTCACAAAGGCACATATTTTTTGTCTTTTTTGTTTTTAATGTTGAACCCCAGTTTCTAGAACACATTGTTACTCAATGGGTGACTAATAATAATAAATATTTCTTGGATAAATAAATGAATAAATACTGCTTCTCTTTGCTCTTCTCCCTTTTCTCTAATACCCTTTTATACTTAAATGTATGTACATGGGGTATCTATAATTTGTAGACTTTGTAAGCTTTTTCTTTTTCTTTCACTTTAAAATTGCCTTTTATTATCACTTTTGTGATGAATCCTGGTTTACAAATATGCCTAAAGGTAACAGACAGTAATAGGATATGTGATCTTCCATAAAACAGTAATTGTTAACCTCAGTGCAATAAGTAAAAGCAAAGCAGTCTGCTAAAATTTCAAAATTTCTTCAAAAATTTAACTAAGTCACTCTGGGGAGGGGGAAATCAGCACAATAAACAACCAAATCTTCCGGTACAGGTGGTCATCTGATAACAGTTGGAAGAATACCTTGGGCTGCCCACAAATTGAATGTAAGTCTTGCCTCTTAGTGATAAACATCTCTACAAATTTCTAACTAATAAAAATGTAATGCATTTGCAGTTTGTTTTACATAGGGTGGATTACAATAGTAAAAGACAAGTTACTCATTTGTTTCCTGGTCCCTTTATTGATTTCTCCTATCTATTAATGTTAAACGACCACGTTATAATTAACCGAATTATTTCTAGGGTGGCAAATTTTCTCTGTCTTGGCTGATTTTCATCTATAAATAAAATTTTAGTTTTACTTTCAGGAGTAAACCTTGTGATTACCCCCAAGTGGTATGTTTAGACTTCATAATTAAAATGCAGTTATTTATTTTCCCAAAGACTACCACTGATTGGTACATTCAGTCTAAACATATTCCTGCTTCATCTGCATTTTCACAACTAAGACTCTCATCTTAATTTATGTAACTTTTTACAAAGTTATGTTCTAGTTTTTTAGTCTAAATTCTCTTTTATTTGCGTCAGTGAATATTGTAAAAATCTTGTTAACAAGTTGCAGATGAATCTCCCTGCTGCAAGACGATTTGTCTTCCTTGGCATACACAACGTTTATATTTCTGCCCCAAATTCATTGATCTGTATGCCAATTTTGAGCTATAAAAACAAATATGAAAAAGAAAAGAAAAGAAAGTTAGGGTGGTAGACGTGAAATGTGGGCCAGACCACTTTCCATTTCTTAGGTTAAATATCCTATAATTAACCTCTTGACTTTTCCATTTAAGTAAAGCTGTTTAAAAACCTGGGCACTATTGAATTCATTAAATTTAAAAGAAAAGAGCAAAGGATATTAATCTTTTTCTTCAAACTGCATTAAAAAATGTGTATGAATTGACTTCCTTGTGGCTATAGACAGAAAGTCATATTTTATCACGAAGAGGGAAGAACTGAAGTAATTTCCTTTAAAACTCAAGACATTAAAAAGTCACTTTCATCTGAGATTTTGATGCACTTATTTGAAGTGCTCAGAATATTGCAAGAAATATCACATTTAACTCTGTGTTTAGACTCAGCCTAATGTATGTCAATCTGAAGTTGCAATAATACTAGGTTTGGTTCCTTTACTGCTCTATAGAAGGACCATAACATTAGGTTGGAATTCAATTCTTCAAGAATTTATACAGCAGATACCATACAGAAAACATGCTGGCAAATGCTGGTAGAGGAGAATGAGAGTGTAGATAAAAGAAAAGGCCCCTACAGTAAAAATGTTTATCTAACTAAGTGATAGAACCAGAATGAAAGATAATTTTGCACCTGCTGCTTCCACACAGATTTTTATGGAGTTCAAGAGAACATCACTCCATTGTTAAGATCATAGAAATCATAAAGCTCTGCCTCAAGGACAAGGGGGTGGTGATTAACTAGAAAAGGACCAGGGGAAACTTTCTGTGGTAATGGAAATATTCTGTATCTTTTTATGAATAGTGTTTACATGAATGATTAGATTGAACTGAATACCTGAAAAGCTATGGGTTGTATTATATTTATATTACAACTCTGAAATTAACCGTTTTGTCAAATAGCTTCTTTAAGTATATATGTAAATGAAAATTATATTGTGAGCACGCAATCAACCTTCTCGTATTTCCCTCTCCAGTTCATCAATCCCAAGATATAAAGGTGCACTAAAAAAAGGTTCAAAACCTGTGAAGGGTGCATGGTACATTTCCAGATTTAGCTAACATTAGCATTGATTTCATTACTTTTAAGATTTAGTGAAAGAAGAGACGGAGTTGGAGAGGGAGAGAGGACAAGGTGGAGTGGTGGTGGTGGTGGTGGTAGTGATAAAAAAAATTTTCTTTCTCAGCAGTAAAAGAAAAGACTAAAGCTAAATTGGTTGTATGAGTTATAAGCATGCCATGTATCATACTTACATTCCTACCTTTTCTTCACTTGTCCATCTAAAAAATTCCATTCATCTTTCACTCCTAAGTCTCTAAGTGAAGACATTCATGATTATTCTAGAAAGATTTATATATTCTTCTCTTGTGGTTCTTCTATGTTTGTTTATATTCCTTTGTATTAAAATTATTAACATAATCATCTCATTACCAGACTTTCTATTTCTTGAGTGTGTAGATGTTTCATCTATGTTTTCCTTGTATTTGGTACCTTGGAAAATAGTTGATATGCAATGAATAATCATTTAAAAGGTTAAAGTTAATAAAAATATTTAATGCTATAAAGTATTTTTATAAACACATCAAAAAGAATGAGAATTGGGAAAAATCAGCTAAAAAGAATAATTTCTGACATTAATAGAAGGGGTTTAATAGCATAGTAAAAACTTAAGACAGCTTAGAGGAAAATGCTTTTTAAAGGAATTGATAATTAGAAGGTAAATTTAATGATTTCATACCAAATAAGATTTTAGCAATAAATAGAAGAGATGGGCTAAATAATACAAGAAAAAGTATCAAGGCCAAGAGAGAAGATTAAACAAGGAGCTTAAAGAGTTGAACTGATTGTAGGAGCAATGTTCCTCTAAATTTTTGGAGAGATGTAACCTAGATCTTGGCTGAAATATCTGATTTTAATGGAGGGGGAGCTCCTTTTGCCTTTCAGGAGGAAGAGGACAAGCACAACTTCTTCATCTCAGACTAGAGAGGAGGATGGATAAAAACAGATTTAATGAATAACAGCAACATAATAATACTAATTTCCAGTGTTTGTAGAGGACATATATTGGGCACAGTGCTAAATTCATTTAATCCTCACAACAACCCAGGGTGACAGGTAATATTTATCTGTGTTTCACAGAAGAAAAAACTTGAACTGAGAGAGATTAATCTGCCTGAGTTCACAAAACTGAAAAGTATTAGATTCATATTACCACCACTATACTACCATTTTTCTCCTTCATTCTCTGCCAAGTTTTGTGGCAAGAACTCAATACATGTTACCTTAGATGTTCCTAATTGTTTGATGCCCACTCCCTTTTATTTTTTACCTGGGTTGCAGGGGCTGAAAGCCTGGGAAACGCATCCCTCCAATGGGAAGTACTCACAAGAGATTTAGAAGGCAAAAAAGAAACCGAAGCTATCTTTTACCTTCTACAACCCGGGGGGCAGATGGTAGAGTTCAGCAGATGCAGGCTTTAGTCTCCGTAGTTGTGGTGAAATTACCCTTCTTGGGGCTGCAGGCTGCTCCTATCATTGGTTGCTCCACTACTGGAAGGCCTACCGGACAAACTTGAGAGCTGGAGGTGAATTTCCCTGACTTCTGCTCTTCCAGGCTTTCCAACAGTTTATAAATAGTTAATTCCTTGTATGAAAACTCCTTTTTGCATGAATCCTGGGAGACTTATATTTTTCTGACCCAAACCTGGTGCTGATTCTTATAAACAATGCTTTGTCCCCAGTGAGGTTAGTGATCAGAACCCTGCAGACTTAATCAAATATATGTTTTTCCTCTGGAGAAACCCAAGTACTAGGGTCACCCTTAAACCAAAGAGAATTTAGTAAATATATACTTCAATGTTGGAAGACCAGTAAGAAATAATTGACGTTACATGCCTCTTATATAAAAATACAGACGCTCTGAAAATTTCACTAAGTTAAAATAAAAAATGGTAGTCAAATTGACAACTTTATATATAGGCAACAAAACAACCAAATTTACTTTTATTTGAGCAGTTTAAGAAAAAAAATGTGAAAGTAAATATTTCTAAAGACGCTAATAGAAATAGATTTCACATTTAGGCTAAATAAAAATAATTCTCCTAATAGTAACTGTGCATAATTTTGCTGGCCTTCAGACATTGCAGCTGTAGGTCCTTTGATCTTTTCTGCCAACAAAATGTTCTGAAATTGGTGTATGCTATATCTGAGTAAAGATGATAGAAGAAAATCATAGAGTGGAAAATATGCATGTATCTTCATGCAGAAAGTGGTAGTAATTATTTGATAGAGATTTAAGTTAAACTTTAATAACTATCATGTTCTTTGGATGGTCTTGCTTTTATTTATTTATTCTGATATGAACACATGCAATAGGCAATATTGTTTATATTCTTAAGGAGCTTAAAGATTATTTTCAAAGTCCTTATTTTTTTATTCTTTACCCTGATTCAGTAAAGCTAAAAGAAACACATTCCCTTAGGTATTGTAGTGGTTAGGAAATGAATTATTTGACAATTTGGTCACATTGCTGTATTAACATGGATAGCTTCTGTTTCAACACATATCCGCAGATATATAGCTCAATCAAACCAAGAAATGGCAGTAATATAAGAACATGTGTTGTAAATGGGGCAGTTTAGCAAAAAGTTTAACGATAATTTTGCTGTAGATTGCATTTAAGGGAACAAGAAGGTCACGCATCAGGCCGGCAATGTTCTTTCTTGTAAATATTTACAATGAGGTGATTAAAGGATCCTTTGTTCTTTATGTGTGTCATTTCACCATTTGAAACTTTGTACAGAAACATTTACCAGTAAATGTTTATGGTTCAGAAGGCAACTACCTTTTATTTATTGTAGTGTATTTTTACGGGAAGAGAAGAAAGTAATTTCCCTATGGTAAATGTTATAGTTGAGATTATTTTTTAGCTGAAAAATCAGATGGTAGCCAATAATCCGAGGTATTATGTAAAAATCAAAATTTGCATTCTCAACACAAAGGATCTTTTATATCAGATATATTAGAAACTATATATGTACTTTCACTTATTGTTCCAAGATAAAACTTCAACTTCTGAGTTAAATGTATGGTTTCAATCATTTTTTGAAGAAATAGAACATTTTAAAATTATAACAAAAAATATTTATTAGAAGTGTATTTATCATAATTTCTAAATCATTCACTATTTATATGGGCTATAAGATATCAACTAAAACAGGTAGAAAAATCTACAGGTTTCTAAAGCTTAACGTAATTTTCATGTGTGGTCAATACTTTATCTTTTTTTAATGAAACGTTAGAACTCAGGGTTGACTATCAGAGGTATGTGTCTGTGTCTATACTCTAAAACTTAGAAGATAAGCCTCTTACTTAAGTTGAAAAGCCTAGGTGAAGTCTCTTAAAGATAATGATCAGCTGAAACTGGAGGTGGAAGAAGGAATGGAGACTTATAAGATGCGATAGCTGAAAAGGTGGTCCAAGTTAATTGGGAAGAGGTTGGCATTCTCCTATGGAAAGATAGTAATGGATATGTGTGGCAAAGGTGTGGGGTTTGGAGCATCAGTATAACATCTGCCAGTCTTCACAATAAAACAGATGATAGAGCTACATCAGTTTCCAAATTCAAGCTAGATATTCTGCTGGACCAGATGGAAATCAGTATTTTTAAACACAGATCCATGTCTTTCATTATGAAGGTAGAAAATATTTTCAGGGTGGCACATCTTTGATGTTGGAAGAAAAATGAAGTCCCCTTGGCTTAGAGCTACTTTTTCTGAAAATATTTGAAAAATGTTATCTTCCAGGAGTTTGCCTTTGAAGCAAGGCCATCTTTTGGTGTGTTTGTCTTAACATGTATCTCCAGGTTGGTAGCTGGTATTTCTATCCATAAAGAGTTCATTCTGAAGCAAAATAGGTAATTAAGTAGTCATGACAGGTCTTTTTAAAATATAAGAGTTTTATGAGGAGTTCCCTGTTTTTCTTTTCTGCCATTTTTTCTCCTGTTCTTGAATTCTGTCCTAGTGTATTTTAACTTCCTCTGATGTTTTCTATTCTTTCTTTCCTGATTCTTTTCCAGAATTTGCTTCTTTAGAAAAGCTATGGCTTTTTGATAGTAGGGATGGATGGTTAAGCCTCTCTACTTTGGACTGTGATGTTGAACAAATTATAAATTTGAGTTTTTCTGTTCTTGGATTAGCTTCATATAGAGCTCTTTTCCCTCTGAAAGTTTAACAGAATCTCTCATAAGACTTGTAATATTTCCATTGAATTCTAGCTTTCAATTATTTTTGTACTGCTCTTTTCTCTTTTCACAAATTGATTTGAGGATTTTCTACTAGAATTTTTTTTCAAACCCACCTAGTGTTTGTTTAAGCCTGGACACTTCTTCAGAGCAACTGTTTTTTTGACTTCTTTTCTTCAAAAGCTGTCCTTATAATTTGATCTTCCACTCATAATTTTAAACCACTAAGAAGTTCTTTCATTTTTTTGAGATATTTTTTTAACTAAGATCTTAATTTACTATTCACTCAGTTGATAAGTTCTCCTTAGTTAAAGAAAATAGTAATAATCATGGGATCTCAGAAAATTCAAGAAAACCAGATCCAAAGGTTGGACCTCTCAGAGTTTCAAGTTCTTTGTGATCACTTTCTATTTCTAAACATCATACCATTGTGATGAAAGATGTTGAGACTCTAAATTCATTCCTAGGGGAAAAAAATATCATGGAGTAAACCATGAACTGTTTCTAGTTAGACAGTGCTGTTCCTTGGATAAGTGAGTTCATGTGTCATTTGTTCAGTCTATTTACCTTTGAAATAACAGCAATTAGACTCATTGTATGCTTGTCAAATTGTGGCTAAAGTGCCCAAAGGGACATGAGATAATATTACAGGGTATCCAAAAAGTCAGAAAAAATATAGGACATCTTGCTATACCAGAGAATGATGAATAAAAGACAGTGAGCTGGTCAGACTCCTGGTGTGCCAATTAATAAGGAATATTGAAGTAGTACAGGAAATATGATGGAATAAAAATGTTATTCAGGAAAATCGTTATTTAAGTATTAAAATAATACCAAGGTGCATGCTTGTATAATAAGAGATAGTAGCTAAGTTGTCTTCTACTATGATGAGTCTCCATTTGTTGGTTATGTACAGAGGTTTTGTTTTGCCTAAGGGAAAATTAAAGTTTGGATAAAGAGATAAATGCTCTGAACACAAAAGATACCCCCCACTTTGAGTGCCACGACCAAAGGCTCTCCCAGCTAAGCTTCTGTTCTGAATATGTACCAATCATGATTATTACAAAAATATTGGTTAAAGGAATGCAAAATTATTAGCCTGTTTGAGGTAATACATTTTTAGATTGCTGGAGTTTTCATCTTTCTTGATCAATCTAAATACTCAACAGCTATATACCATAAAATGTAAAATGGACATGATTTTGTAGATAAAGAATGCATATTAAAAGAGCTTTCTCCTAGAGCTGTTTCAGGCTCTGTCCTCAGCGACTTAGAATACTAATTTATTCTCCTTTGCCTTTAGAGGCACTCTATAAAGGAGTTTGTAAAGCTAAGTTCCCATCTAACTGTATGATTTTATAATTGTTTGCTTGCTATGCTGATTTACAGAACCAAAACAAGCTAAACTTGTAGAACAAAAGTTGAAATAAGAAATAAAAAGTTTAAGGGGAGAAAAAGGTACCATTTACTATGCCCGTAAACCTATACAAATTGCCTGAGAATAACTACAAAGTCAACAGAGACATACATCTTAACAATTTTAGCTCATGAATATCCAATGAAGATTCTATTAGCGATTCCTAAATTTGAATCTTCTGTTAGGTCATATGAGCATCCTCCTTGAAGAACACATTGCCTCAGTCAGAGGAGGAATCTTGGGAAATACAAAAATTAAGTCTTGTTTGAGGGTTTAGAAAAGTTGCCCTGAAGGTGGATCTTCTCTTGGCAGTGGTTTACAGTATGATTTTTGGTATAAACCAGCTGTCAAATGTAGTAGTTTGTCTGATGACAACTAACTAGGTTTTACTGGTAAACCACAATTATCAGTAGCACCTTTTTTTCTAGGAAAGCTGACACAATTTTCAATTTGCATTCAAATGTTCTTATAGGCAACATTCAGGGACTCTTTCTGTTACAACTTGGACTGTTAACTAAAGTGGGTAAATGACTTAATTTGGAGTCTTCATATGGGACGGTTCCAATACAATCAAGTAACAGAGTTAAAGTTTTTGGTTATATAATTAAATTTTTTAAATGTCCTGCTGTTGAAGAATGTTCTCACCTTTCTAAACCACTGGCCTAAGAACATTATATGACACAGATTGAGGAGGTTCATTAATGCTCTGAAATTGTAAACAAAATGAGTTTTCATCTCATTGAAATTCACAAAATTCTTAAGAATCTGTGAACTGATTCTCAAAAGGGTTCATTAAAAAAAAAAAAAGAAAAGTTAGAGTACTCAAGAACCATTAACAAAAGAAATTGCATCAAGATTTGGTTCTTCTGAACTGGGGAACTCTTGAGAGTGACAAAAATTTAGAAATGTAAACTAAACTACTTGAAAGCCTCTGTAGACTAGCAATAGCTCTCCACAATGATTAAACATTTCAGTGACAGCCAATTCTGCTAAAGTCACTGTTAGGGAAGTGTAATTAAAAATCAAATCTTCTCCCAACCCAGAAAAACTCTCCAAAAAGGTGGAAGAGAAAGAAAAAGTTTTATTTTGAATAAGCATTAAACCAGAATGTGATAATCACAGGCAATCCACAAAGGGATTGCAAAATCGGAAAGAGAGCTCACACTTTTTATGTGGATAACAGGATACATCCCAATAATACACATTCTCTAGATATTTTGGAGGTTGGTTTACAATTTGAGTCTAGGAGCCAAAATTGTAAATTATGCTGGAAGTTATATGAGTCTTTTCCCTGGAGACTGGGAGATTAGGGTGATATTTTCCTTGATTAAATTTCAAAAGGACAAAGAAGGAATAAACAGTTATAGGTTTTCTAAAGTAAATAAGAAAAGATGGGAGGGAGGAGGAAGTCTCTTCATTTATATTCAATAAGGAGCATTAAGCCTTTTTTTATTTTAAAAAAATTTTGTCATTATGTAACCTATACAAAATGCTTGAAACCTAGTGGTTCCCAATTCATGTCATTTAAATATTTGTTAAATGAATCAGTTGGTCAAATAATAGATAGTTTTTTTATTAATGTAATAGAGATTCTGGTTGTTTTACCAGACTGACAGTGGCTTTCATATTTACTGATTTTCTCAGTCCTTTCTTTTACGAATTATTTATTGAACAAAGCATGGTGCTAGGCCCTCAGTATATACAACCTTGAGTAAGGTAGACAGATTCTCTTCCCTTGCTCAGCATATCACTAAAAAGAGATGATGATTAAACAAGCAATGACAATCAAGTATGATAAGTGTCACAAGGGTAAAATTACATTGTTATTAGAGTACTTTGCTAGGTGCTCTAACTGGGTCAGCTAACTGTTTCTAAAAGTAAGGAAGACCTCATGAGGGAAACTGAATCTTTTATTCTGGAATGTTAGAACATGGATAAACAGAAAGTACATATGAGTGGTTGTGCATCTGGGAAACAATGAACCAAAGAACATGAGTGCTGAAAGTGCTGTTTGACTGTCTTCTGGGTGTTTCCTAACACTGAACAAGTGAATGCCCCAAACAGCTAAAGCTTGTAGTCATCTATTGAATCTATAATAACGGAGCTATCACACAAAGTTGAGACATGAAGGATGTTGGACCAAGGGACAAGCCAGAAGAGGGAAAAAAATATATCCCATGTAGAGGGAAAGTAATGTTTTCATAACATTTTTTACATGGCAAAGCTGCTTTCATTTCATACTCAGTAAAATAGAAGATATTTAATTATTTTTCTAATAATAATAGAAGATATTTAATTATTAGAAGAATGGCATGTACTTGAGAATTATCTTTAAGCAAGTCTCAGACAAGGCCTAGCAACACTGCTCAATAACTAGAATTGTGTGTATGTGTATAAAATGAGAGTCAAGACTTAAAATATTTACTAATTATAAACCACTGAACTTGTTACTAACTTGAGGAAAATAAAGTAAGGATGGCAAACATCAGTTAAGCAAGAAATAATGGAAAATGACAAAATTAAAAATAAGTAGATCCTTTAGTAATGAGTTTCACATCAAGGTGAATCATAGCTCTCTTTCCTACAAATTTTGAGCTGAACTTTGAAAAATGACAGCTCTGGGGAAGAAGAAAAGACCTGTTTAATAAAAGGCCAGTCCAATGATTTTGAGTAGTCGTGGGTTTTGTTTTGTTTTGTTTTGTTTTCTGAGTGACGTTTTCTTTGTTTTTCATTCCCAATAATTTAAAACCAAGACCTAATTAGAACTGATTAAAAGACATACCAAAGTAACACCTGAAATATGGAGATTTTAGGCATTCAGTTTATAAGAGAATGCAACCCATGGAGCATTGAGATAAATTTTGTATTTTGATATAAAATGAATGGCAAAAAAGGGATTATTACATTTCAGTTATAACACATATTTTATTGATAAGGTTTCTCTGATTCTTTTTCTTCTTTCTAATTAGGGAATAAAAAGGATTTAAAATTTCTGCTTGCCTTTGAATCTTACATCAAGTTTATAAACAAATCTACTCCTCTGATTTATTTCATTTATGCAGCTTTTGGCTAAAAAAAAAAAAGAAAAAAGAAAAAAAAAACAAGAGCAACTTTATGTCCACTTTGCAACTTGAGTTCATTAGAAGAAATCATTGAACTCAAAAGGACTTGGATGAGTCCTTTTATTGTAGGAAGTTAGTCCACTTGAAATTTCCTAAGATATTTATTTGTCATTTTCAATCCCTTTTAAACTTAAGCCAATTTTCAAAGCAGTGACACCTGCAAAGCAATTTATTTTCAAATCATTTTCCCTTTCAGCCTAAATTTCACAATCAAATGTATCATTCCTTATGTCACTGTACCAATTTGTATATGTTATGTCCCCCAGAAAAAGCCATGTTCTTTGATGCAGTCTTGTGGGGGCAGACATATTAGTGGTGATTAAGTTGGAACTTTTGGATTAGGTTGTTTCCATGCAAATGTGCCCCACCCAACTGTGGGTGATAACTCTGATTGGACAATTTCCATAGAGGTGTGGCCCCACCCATTCAGCATGGGCCTTGATTAGTTTACTGGAGCACTATATAAGCTCAGACAGAAGGAGCAAGCTTGCTACAGCCAAGAGGGACACTTTGAAGAATGCACAGAGGCTGAGAGAAGAGCTGCAGATGAGAGACAGTTTGAAGATGGCTGTTGAAAGCAGACTCTTGCTCCAGAGAAGTTAAGAGAGGACAAACGCCCCAAGAACAGATAAGAGTGACATTTTTGAGCAGCTGAAGCCTAGAGAAGAACGTCCTGGGAGAAAGCCATTTTGAAACCAGAACTTGGAGCAGATGCCAGCCACCTGCCTTCCTAACTAACAGAGGTTTTCTGGACGCCATCGGCCACCCTCCAGTGAAGGTACCTGATTGTTGATGCGTTACCTTGGACACTTTATGGCCTTAAAACTATAACTGTGTAATCAAATAAACCCCCTTTTATAAAAGCCAATCCATTTCTGGTGTTTTGTATTCTGGCAGCATTAGCAAACTAGAGCAGTCACAATGGCTGGATCACCAGCATTTTCTTTAATAATTTAAAGAGTACAGTCTTATGTATGTTGGCCTATGTTGGAAGGCAAATGTACAATCTGAATCATTTTTAATCTGGAGTGACAGAACACAGATAAACAGAAATTTAGCTGTGGGGGTGGTCTTGCATCTTGGCAGCAATGAATCAAATAATCTGAGAGTTGAAAGGGGCTTTGACTCTCATCTGGGCCAGCTTCCTCACTCTGAGCAGGTGAACGTGCCAAAGAGCTAAAGCAGATGGGCATCTATTATGGGTATAATCAAGAGCTATGATACAAAGTGCATGTTCTCACAACTCTTGAGAAACTTAGAGTTTTAACATCTTTATCAGGAATCCTGAGGCAGAAGAGAGAAACTGTATTGTCCTCCAAAATGCCGACATCACTGCACGGTATCAAATATATTTTGATAGCAAGACTGTATCTTTTAACTCTCTGTCTCTTTAGTGCCTGCCATGTAATAGCACCCTATATTTTTATTTAAATAATAGATGATATCACAAATGTGTGGGAACTGTGCAGGAAGTATCCCTGTTTCCTTAGGTGACTCATAGGTTAAATTAAATGTTTATCTAGGTGGCAAATTCTGTGAAGTAAGAGAAACAACTGTACCTCCTCATGGCATTACTTTCTTCACAAATTGCTTTAGCTTCTGTTGTTGTGGTGGTTGTCATTTCAATGACTATTTATATGTAAAGGATGGGGAACAAACTGGGAAAGCCAAGAGGACTGGTGAATGTGGGCCTGGACTGCCTGCCTTTGGCTGCTTATCAATTACAACTGGCGTTTTCTGTGCCTTTTTCTCTTGTGTTGCTGGCTCCTGAGCTTGTAAAGGGAGGAATCAGAATGACAATTTAGTGAAATTATGGAACACAGAACAGGTCAAAGTTATACAGTTTAGTGTTATCTTTCAGAGGACATGAGGCCATAAAATTCTAAAACCTAATTCCTGTGACAAAGCTTGTAAAAAGAAGAGAAAATAGTACATCATAAATCCAGCCCTCTGCCACAGTCTGGAGCAGAAAGGAATCTGGTATGATTTAATCTGTTTTAGTTACAAGGTTAAGAATGTAATCTTGTGACAAACAGGTCTATAATTGGGACTGAGCTTCAGTTTCCTTCAAAGAAGGAATAGAAAATTATAGATGCATTTTCTCAAGCAACCTTTAGGTGTACTCTAATTCATTCTTTTAAGGATTTGGTTGAGGATTTACAAAGAATCTCTGAGACTCAATATATTTAAATTTAAATAATTTCAAATTTCTAATTAGAAGATATTACTGATATAACACTTAATAACCAATTTGAAAATAATCTTTCAATAATCAAACTCACCTTATAGCTTTGCAATTGCAAGTGTTTTGAGATATAATGTACCAATTTATGCAGACATAAGCAGAAATTAGCTTTATGGAGAAATAAGGTTTGCCTGAAGCATTTTTACTCATGGATTTTTTTGCTTATTTGTTTGTTTTTATCCTTTTGCTGTCTGACTGAAAATATTTCTAGCCAAAATATGTCTTGTTATCATGTAGGTGGTCAAAATGGTAGCTTAGTATTTAATAAATTCTCTTGCCTTAAATATATCTTGCATATCTACTAGAACCTAATAAAGGACTATGACCATAGGAAATTAGATTGTTGGGGAGAGGTACAGGGCAGCTCTCAGTAGGGGGCTGGGTTGCCAGGTTGCTGGTATGTTGGAAATTCCTTAAGTTTCATACATTCAACATAAAGAAGACTGCACTTTCTGTGTTGTTTAAACGAAATCAATATCCTACCTTTTGCAGATTGTATGTTCCAAAAATGATCTCAGCAATGTACTGGTCCTGTATGCTTGTCCAGAACTTTGCAATATCCCCATCAAATGGTAGAATCTATTTCCCTTCTCACTGGGGTGACATTTTTGAACCATCTCAAAATGACTCTGTGACTTCTGAGGCTAGGTCCTAAAAAAGTGAGTGGCTTCTTTCTGACTCTCTCTTATTTAGGACACTCACCCTTGCAAATCAAGCACTATGTTATGAGGAAACAAAGGCCACATAAGAAGCCACATGTGGATGTTGTGGCCAACTGTCCAGTTAAGCTCTCAGCTGACAGCCAGCTGAGTGTGAGTGAGAGAGACTTGAGGTGTTTCTATCACTCAACTTTCAAGCTGTTCCAGTTGATGCTAAGAGTTGCAATGAACTATCCCTTCTGAACCTTGTCCAAGTTACAGATTTGTGAGCCAAATAAATGGCTTTGTCATTTTAGGCCACCAAATTTTGTTTTTTTTTTTCCCCCACAGCTAGAAATAAACAGATCATTGCTGCAATGTGAATGTGGAGATCAAACAGTAGAACAGGGAATGAGTATTAGTGAGCGAGATATCCACATTTCTTCTTGTTTTCTTGAAGATTCAGGTTTTTTGAATATTTTGTAGAAGGGGCACTTCCCAACAGAAGTAACACCGAACCAGGCTGAGAAGGAAAAAAGGTTTATTCATGCCAGCGGGAGAAAGGGGAAGGTTTCCCAAATCTGCCTCCCTGAAGTGTTTCTTCAGTTGGTTTTTATACCCAGAGACAAAGAGAGTTAATCATTTAATTAACATGCAACAAGAATGATAGACAAAAGGCTTATCTATATCTGGGAGGTTTGGGGCAATCGCCCTAAAATGATTCTTTAATTGGCCATTAGAGACAAAGAGAGTTAATTATTTTAGTTAACATGTAACAGGTTTGGAGAACTTCAGTAATTTAGTTATTTCCTGTTTTCTTCAGGAACTAGGTGACTCCTGTGAAAAGTTCAAACTTTACATTTACATATTGTTGCAAACTTTACATCTTGCTCTTTTGTGAGACCAAAGGCCCTCACCCCCTGCCCACTTCCCACTCCAAGATTACATTCAAAAGCTGCTTTAGGTTATATTCCAAGGTTAATTTACAATTTCCTGTTTGCGTACAGTTTTAGGTTATATTTTACAAGTCACTGTTAAAATTGGATAGATTGTTTACTACTGTTGTACTTTTTTATGTCCTCTGGTATATACAGTACCACCTACTCCTGTTCATCACTATCATCTGCAGACATACTGTCCACTAAAAATACTTTACCAGATGGATTATTCTCTTCTTCACCACTTCTTCAATGTCCAGATGACTCACCCAAAATAATTTAGCCTCTTGATTTCATAACAGTCTTAATTCCAGTAAATTTATCTTACAATTCATTTCATCCACCTGTTCCCATAGCTACTTTCTTGGACTTTATCAACTGGAACTGACCTGCTTATGAACTATTTTATGCAAATATCCCACAACAGGCTATCTGTTCTGTTTTTCTATCACTTTCTATTCCTTTACCTGTTCTTTGAATTCAAAGTGATGTTCAGTCTTTGGTCCACTCTCCATTCCCTCAATCCTTTTCTATTTTTATTTATCCCCTGATCTAGATTAAGTTCTATGGTCCATCAATTCAATTATACTCTTGTAAATATCCTCAGTTCTAGCCCCATTGTCTTTCCATTATGACATGAAAATTCCATCCCCAGTTCAGTTTAACTGTCAACATTCTCTAAACCTATGCTCAGTTGCTGAGTGTTACTGCAGAAAATTATATAAATTCCCAGATTTGTGCAACAATATATTATTATTCTTTGACATTACTTGGGCCTTCAACAATGCCAAATAATCTTTTCCCCCTGATTATCAATCCCCTACTCTCTATAGAAGCTTTTTCAAAACTTTTTTTTACTTGTGTCATCTCTTTAGCTCTATCACCTCTATCTTATTCTGAGTGGATGGATTTACTTCTTATTAAAGAAAAAATAAAACAGAAGCTATCTTTTAAGAGTAACCTCAAATTCCTGAATCCACACACATCTATGCTACTGTCCTTTCTGTTACAATGGGAGAGAAGCCCCTTCTTCTTTCTAAAGCTAATCCTTCTATATTTGTTCTGAGTCCATCCATATTTTTCTCTTCATGGACAACCTGCCCTTTGCCCTGTATCTTCAACTCTTCCTTCTTTATTGGCTTCCTGCAATTGGCATGTAAACATCCTCAAATATCTCCTATTTCTACCTTCCCCAATCATTATCTTTCTCTTTCTCTTCACAGCCAAACTTCTCAAAGTTGTCTATATTAATTTTCACTTACTCATTTTCCACTCAGAACTCCATCTATTACAATCTGTTTTCTCCCTAACCATCCATTGAACCCTCTCTTGCCATAGTCACTAAGAACCTCTGTGTTAATGGACGGTGTGGTGACAGTAGCACAACATTGTGCACATAATTAACAGCACTGAATTTTATAATTGAATGTGGGTAAAAGGGGAAATTTTAGGTTTTGCATATGGAATCAGAACAAAAGTTAAAAAAAAAATACAACAACATAGGAATGTACAGCACAAAGAGTGACCCTTATTGTAAACAATGGCCTATAGTTAATAGTAAGATTACAAAAAGTTTCTTTCATGAATTGTAACAAATGTACCACAATAATGCAAGATTTAATAATATGGTGGTATATGGGAAGCTTGTATTTTATGCATAATCTGTAAATGCTCAACCTCTCTAATAAAAAATAAAGGGGGGAGGTGGGGCAAGATGGCAGACTGGTGAGCTGTATGTTTTAGTTACTCCTCCAGGAAAGTAGGTAGAAAGCCAGGAACTGCATGGACTGGACACCACAAAGCAATGTGACTTTGGGCAGACTTCATACAACACTCATGAAAATGTGGAACGGCTGAGATCAGTGAAATCTGTAAGTTTTTGCGGCCAGGGGACCCGCGCCCCTCCCTGCCAGGCTCAGTCGCGTGGGAGGAGGGGCTGTCAGCTACGGGAAGGAGAAGGGAGAACTGCAGTGGCAGCCCTTATCGGAAACTCATTCTGCTGATCCAAACTCCAACCATAGATAGACGGAGACCAGACACCAGAGAATCTGAGAGCAGCCAGCCCAGCAGAGAGGAGACAGGCATAGAAAAAAAACAACACGAAAAACTCCAAAATAAAAGCGGAGGATTTTTGGAGTTCTGGTGAACATAGAAGGGGGAAGGGCAGAGCTCAGGCCTGAGCCCAGGCCTTGAGGCGCATATGCAAATCCCGAAGAAAAGCTGATCTCTCTGTCCTGTGGACCTTTCCTTAATGGCCCTGGTTGCTTTGTCTCTTAGCATTTCAATAACCCATTAGATCTCTGAGGAGGGCCCTTTTTTTTTTTTTTTTTTTTTAATCCTTTTTTCTTTTTCTAAAACAATTACTCTAAGAAGCCCAATACAGAAAGCTTCAAAGACCTGCAATTTGGGCAGGTCAAGTCAAGAGCAGAACTAGGAGAGCTCTGAGACAAAACGCAATAATCCAGTGGCTGAGAAAATTCACTAAACACCACAACTTCTCAAGAAAAGGGGGGTATCCGCTCACAGCCATCATCCTGGTGGACAGGAAACACTCCTGCCCATCGCCAGCCCCATAGCCCAGAACTGCCCCAGACAACCCAGTGTGACAGAAGTGCTTCAAATAACAGGCACACACCACAAAACTGGGCATGGACATTAGCCTTCCCTGCAACCTCAGCTGATTGTCCCAGAGTTGGGAAGGTAGAGCAGTGTGAATTAACAAAGCCCCATTCAGCCATCATTTCAGCAGACTGGGAGCCTCCCTACACAGCCCAGCAGCCCAGAACCACCCTGGGGGGACGGCACTCACCTGTGACATAGCACAGTCATCCCTCAACAGAGGACCAGGGGGTGCATGGCCTGGAAGAGGGGCCCACTTGCAAGTCTCAGGAGCCATACGCCAATACCAAGGGCTTGTGGGTCAGTGGCAGAGACAAACTGTGGCAGGACTGAACTGAAGGATTAGACTATTACAGCAGCTTTAAAACTCTAGGATCACCAGGGAGATATGATTTTCAGAGCCACCCCCCTCTCCCTGACTGCCCAGAAACACGCCCCATATACAGGGCAGGCAACACCAACTACACACGCAAGCTTGGTACACCAATTGGACCCCACAAGACTCACTCCCCCACTCACCAAAAAGACTAAGCAGGGGAGAACTGGCTTGTGGAGAACAGGTGGCTCGTGGATGTCACCTGCTGGTTAGTTAGAGAAAGTGTACTCCACGAAGCTGTAGATCTGATAAATTAGACATGAGGACTTCAATTGGTCTACAAATCCTAAAAGAACCCTATCAAGTTCAGCAAATGCCACGAGGCCAAAAACAACAGAAAATTATAAAGCATATGAAAAAACCAGACGATATGGATAACCCAAGCCCAAGCACCCAAATCAAAAGATCAGAAGACACACAGCACCTAGAGCAGCTACTCAAAGAACTAAAGATGAATAATGAGACCATAGTACGGGAGACAAAGGAAATCAAGTAGACCCTAGAAGAGCATAAAGAAGACATTGCAAGACTAAATAAAAAAATGGATGATCTTATGGAAATTAAAGAAACTGTTGACCAAATTAAAAAGATTCTGGACACTCATAGTACAAGACTAGAGGAAGTTGAACAACGAATCAGTGACCTTGAAGATGACAGAATGGAAAATGAAAGCATAAAAGAAAGAATGGGGAAAAAAATTGAAAAAATCGAAATGGACCTCAGGGATATGATAGATAATATGAAACGTCCGAATATAAGACTCATTGGTGTCCCAGAAGGGGAAGAAAAGGGTAAAGGTCTAGGAAGAGTATTCAAAGAAATTGTTTGGGAAAACTTCCCAAATCTTCTAAACAACATAAATACACAAATCATAAATGCTCAGCGAACCCCAAATAGAATAAATCCAAATAAACCCACTCCGAGACATATACTGATCACACTGTCAAACACAGAAGAGAAGGAGCAAGTTCTGAAAGCAGCAAGAGAAAAGCAATTCACCACATACAAAGGAAACAGCATAAGACTAAGTAGTGACTACTCAGCAGCCACCATGGAGGCAAGAAGGCAGTGGCACAATATATTTAAAATTCTGAGTGAGAAAAATTTCCAGCCAAGAATACTTTATCCAGCAAAGCTCTCCTTCAAATTTGAGGGAGAGCTTAAATTTTTCACAGACAAACAAATGCTGAGAGAATTTGCTAACAAGAGACCTGCCCTACTGGAGATACTCAAGGGAGCCCTACAGACAGAGAAACAAAGAAAGGACAGAGAGACTTGGAGAAAGGTTCAGTACTAAAGAGATTCAGTATGGGTACAATAAAGGATATTAATAGAGAGAGGGGAAAAATATGACAAACATAAACCAAAGGATAAGATGGCTGATTAAAGAAATGCCTTCACGGTTATAACGTTGAATGTAAATGGATTAAACTCCCCAATTAAAAGATATAGATTTGCAGAATGGATCAAAAAAAATGAACCATCAATATGTTGCATACAAGAGACTCATCTTAGACACAGGGACACAAAGAAACTGAAAGTGAAAGGATGGAAAAAAATATTTCCTGCAATCTACAGCCAAAAGAAAGCAGGTGTAGCAATATTAATCTCAGATAAAATAGACTTCAAATGCAGGGATGTTTTGAGAGACAAAGAAGGCCACTACATACTAATAAAAGGGGCAATTCAGCAAGAAGAAATAACAATCGTAAATGTCTATGCACCCAATCAAGGTGCCACAAAATAAATGAAAGAAACACTGGCAAAACTAAAGGAAGCAATTGATGCTTCCACAATAATTGTGGGAGACTTCAACACATCACTCTCTCCTATAGATAGATCAACCAGACAGAAGACCAATAAGGAAATTGAAAACCTAAACAATCTGATCAATGAATTAGATTTAACAGACATATACAGGACATTACACCCCAAAGCACCAGGATACACATACTTTTCTAGTGCTCATGGAACTTTCTCCAGAATAGATCATATGCTGGGACATAAAACAAGCCTCAGTAAATTTAAAAAGATTGAAATTATTCAAAGCACATTCTCTGACCACAATGGAATACAATTAGAAGTCAATAACCATCAGAGACTTAGAAAATTCACAAATACCTGGAGGTTAAACAACACACTCCTAAACAATCAGTGGGTTAAAGAAGAAATAGCAAGAGAAATTGCTAAATATGTAGAGGCGAATGAAAATGAGAACACAACATACCAAAACCTATGGGATGCAGCAAAAGCAGTGCTAAGGGGGAAATTTATAGCACTAAACGCATATATTAAAAAGGAAGAAAGAGCCAAAATCAAAGAACTAATGGATCAACTGAAGAAGCTAGAAAATGAACAGCAAACCAATCCTAAACCAAGTATAAGAAAAGAAATAACAAGGATTAAAGCAGAAATAAATGACATAGAGAACAAAAAAAACAATAGAGAGGATTAATATCACCAAAAGTTGGTTCTTTGAGAAGATCAACAAGATTGACAAGCCCCTAGCTAGACTGACAAAATCAAAAAGAGAGAAGACCCATATAAACAAAATAATGAATGAAAAAGGTGACATAACTGCAGATCCTGAAGAAATTTAAAAAATTATAAGAGGATACTATGAACAACTGTATGGCAACAAACTGGATAATGTAGAGGAAATGGACAATTTCCTGGAAACATATGAACAACCTAGACTGACCAGAGAAGAAATAGAAGACCTCAACCAACCCATCACAAGCAAAGAGATCCAATCAGTCATCAAAAATCTTCCCACAAATAAATGCCCAGGGCCAATTGGCTTCACAGGGGAATTCTACCAAACTTTCCAGAAAGAACTGACACCAATCTTACTCAAACTCTTTCAAAACATTGAAGAAAATGGAACACTACCTAACTCATTCTATGAAGCTAACATCAATCTAATACCAAAACCAAGCAAAGATGTTACAAAAAAGGAAAACTACCGGCCAATCTCCCTAATGAATATAGATGCAAAAATCCTCAACAAAATACTTGCAAATCGAATCCAAAGACACATTAAAAAAATCATACACCATGACCAAGTGGGGTTTATTCCAGGCACGCAAGGATGGTTCAACATAAGAAAAACAATCAATGTATTACAACACATTAACAAGTCAAAAGGGAAAAATCAAATGATCATCTCAATAGATGCTGAAAAAGCATTTGACAAAATCCAACATCCCTTTTTGATAAAAACACTTCAAAATGTAGGAATTGAAGGAAACTTCCTCAACATGATAAAGAGCATATATGAAAAACCCACAGCCAGCATAGTACTCAATGGAGAGAGACTGAAAGCCTTCCCTCTAAGATCAGGAACAAGACAAGGATGCCCGCTATCACCACTGTTATTCAACATTGTGCTGGAAGTGCTAGCCAGGGCAATCCGGCAAGACAAAGAAATAAAAGGCATCCAAATTGGAAAAGAAGAAGTAAAACTGTCATTGTTTGCAGATGATATGATCTTATATCTAGAAAACCCTGAGAAATCGACGATACAGCTACTAGAGCTAATAAACAAATTTAGCAAAGTAGCGGGATACAAGGTTAATGCACATAAGTCAGTAATGTTTCTATATGCTAGAAATGAACAAACTGAAGAGACACTCAAGAAAAAGATACCATTTTCGATAGCAACTAAAAAAATCAAGTACCTAGGAATAAACTTAACCAAAGATGTAAAAGACCTATACAAAGAAAACTAGATAACTCTACTAAAAGAAATAGAAGGGGACCTTAAAAGATGGAAAAATATTCCATGTTCATGGATAGGAAGACTAAATGTCATTAAGATGTCAATTCTACCCAAACTCATCTACAGATTCAATGCAATCCCAATCAAAATTCCAACAACCTACTTTGCAGACTTGGAAAAGCTAGTTATCAAATTTATTTGGAAAGGGAAGATGCCTCGAATTGCTAAAGACACTCTAAAAAAGAAAAACGAAGTGGGAGGACTTACACTCCCTGACTTTGAAGCTTATTATAAAGCCACAGTTGCCAAAACAGCATGGTACTGGCACAAAGATAGACATATAGATCAATGGAATCGAATTGAGAATTCGGAGATAGACCCTCAGATCTATGGCCGACTGATCTTTGATAAGGCCCCCAAAGTCACCGAACTG
The DNA here is from genome assembly GCF_015220235.1 of Choloepus didactylus. Classification (NCBI taxonomy): domain Eukaryota; kingdom Metazoa; phylum Chordata; class Mammalia; order Pilosa; family Megalonychidae; genus Choloepus; species Choloepus didactylus. The sequence goes on from NC_051321.1 coordinate 50,097,321, forward strand.
AGCCATAATGGTCTTTTCAACAAATGGGGCTGGGAGAGTTGGATATCCATATCCAAAAGAATGAAAGAGGACCCCTACCTCACCCTCTACACAAAAATTAACTCAAAATGGACCAAAGATCTCAATATAAAAGAAAGTACCATAAAACTCCTAGAAGATAATGTAGGAAAACATCTTCAAGACCTTGTATTAGGCGGCCACTTCCTAGACTTTACACCCAAAGCACAAGCAACAAAAGAGAAAATAGATAAATGGGAGATAAATGGGAACTCCGCAAGCTTAGGAGTTTCTGCACCTCAAAGGAATTTCTCAAAAAGGTAAAGAGGCAGCCAACTCAATGGGAAAAAATTTTTGGAGACCATGTATCTGACAAAAGACTGATATCTTGCATATATAAAGACATCCTACAACTCAATGACAATAGTACAGTCTGCCCAATTATAAAATGGGCAAAAGATATGAAAAGACAGTTCTCTGAAGAGGAAATACAAATGGCCAAGAAACACATGAAAAAATGTTCAGCTTCACTAGCTGTTAGAGAGATGCAAATTAAGACCACAATGAGATACCATCTAACACTGGTTAGAATGGCTGCCATTAAACAAACAGGAAACTACAAATGCTGGAGGGGATGCAGAGAAATTGGAACTCTTATTCATTGTTCGTGGGACTGTATAATGGTTCAGCCACTCTGGAAGTCAGTCTGGCAGTTCCTTAGAAAACTAGATATAGAGTTACCATTCGACCCAGCGATTGCACTTCTCGGTATATACCCGGAAGATCGGAAAGCAGTGACACGAACAGATATCTGCACGCCAATGTTCATAGCAGCATTATTCACAATTGCCAAGAGATGGAAACAACCCAAATGTCCTTCAACAGATGAGTGGATAAATAAAATGTGGTATATACAGACGATGGAATACTACGCGGCAGTAAGAAGGAACGATCTCGTGAAACATATGACAACATGGATGAACCTTGAAGACATAATGCTGAGCGAAATAAGCCAGGCACAAAAAGAGAAATATTATATGCTACCACTAATGTGAACTTTGAAAAATGTAAAACAAATGGTTTATAATGTAGAATACAGGCGAACTAGCAATAGAGAGCAATTAAGGAAGGGGGAACAATAATCCAAGAAGAACAGATAAGCTATTTAACGTTCTGGAGATGCCCAGGAATGACTATGGTCTGTTAATTTCTGATGGATATAGTAGGAGCAAGTTCAGAGAAATGTTGCTATATTAGGTAACTTTCTTGGGGTAAAGTAGGAACATGTTGGAAGTTAAGCAGTTATCTTAGGTTAGTTGTCTTTTTCTTACTCCCTTGTTATGGTCTCTTTGAAATGTTCTTTTATTGTATGTTTGTTTTCTTTTTAACTTTTTTTTCATAGAGTTGATTTAAAAAAGAAGGGAAAGTTAAAAAAAAAAAAAAAAAGAAAAGGAAAAAAAAAGATGTAGTGCCCCCTTGAGGAGCCTGTGGAGAATGCAAGGGTATTCGCCTACCCCACCTCCATGGTTGCTAACATGACCACAGACATAGGGGACTGGTGGTTTAATGGGTTGAGCCCTCTACCATAAGTTTTACCCTTGGGAAGACGGTTGCTGCAAAGGAGAGGCTAGGCCTCCCTATGGTTGTGCCTAAGAGCCTACTCCCGAATGCCTCTTTGTTGCTCAGATGTGGCCCTCTCTCTCTGGCTAAGCCAACTTGAAAGGTGAAATCACTGCCCTCCCCCCTACGTGGGATCAGACACCCAGGGGAGTGAATCTCCCTGGCAACGTGGAATATGACTCCCGGGGAGGAATGTAGACCCGGCATCGTGGGACAGAGAACATCTTCTTGACCAAAAGGGGGATGTGAAAGGAAATGAAATAAGCTTCAGTGGCAGAGAGAATCCAAAAGGAGCCGAGAGGTCACTCTGGTGGGCACTCTTATGCACACTTTAGACAACCCTTTTCAGGTTCTAAAGAATTGGGGTAGCTGGTGGTGGATACCTGAAACTATCAAACTACAACCCAGAACCCATGAATCTCGAAGACAGTTGTATAAAAATGTAGCTTATGAGGGGTGACAATGGGATTGGGAAAGCCATAAGGACCACACTCCACTTTGTCTAGTTTATGGATGGATGAGTAGAAAAATAGGGGAAGGAAACAAACAGACAATGGTACCCAGTGTTCTTTTTTACTTCAATTGCTCTTTTTCACTCTAATTATTATTCTTGTTATTTGTGTGTGTGTGCTAATGAAGGTGCCAGGGATTGATTTGGGTGATGAATGTACCACTATGTAATGGTACTGTAAACAATCGAAAGTACGATTTGTTTTGTATGACTGCATGGTATGTGAATATATCTCAATAAAATGAAGATTAAAAAAAAAAAAAAATAAAGGGGGAAAAAAACCCACAACATTGATTATATCACTCTAATGATTAAAATCCATGAAGGGACCTTCAAAATAAAGTTCAGACTTTTCAGTTCACCAGAAAATGCCCTTCCTCTTTTGATCTCTTCCAGCAATTTTAGCCCCATTTTTCATTATGTTCTAGTCTACCTAGAATTGCCAAAACATGACAAGCTTTCCCTCTCTGAGCTTCATCATCTGCAACATCTTCTTTGAGCTTCCTCCTTCACAACCCAAAAAAACTCCTCACCTTTAGTCAGGTGTCACCTCCACTTGGAAATATTTTCTAATCCTCCTTCTCTCACCTAAATATGAATTAAATGCCTCTCCAATAAATTCATTAAAATACTAAATTCCTCTATTTCATCACTTATTACAGTTTTTAAAATTATCATTGATCTTGTGTGAGCCCATGACTAGATTCTTGCTTTTGGGAACAGAGGCCATGCTTTGTTCAACTTGGTAGTCCTTTGCTTAGCACATGCCTGGCCCATATCAGGTACCCAATAACTATTTATTGAATATATGAAATTAATACTTTTTATAGTAAAATTTTAAAAGTGAGGACTAACTACAAATATTGGCTGATTACAAAAATTGATTTTATTGTGACAATTAAAAATCATTCATATTTTATATACTTGCATAGCAACATCTGCCATTCAAAATTTGTTTTGCATCATGAAATATGGATTTTAATTTAATGATAAAGGGGATATGCTCTTTTCTAAACATATATTTACTTATTTTAGATGAATTGCTCTGTACTTGCTTCAATTGCTTTAAAGTGCTTGCTAACCTTTCATATTATATTCATGATATCAATTATATTTAACAAGGATAAAGACACACTCTATCTGGATTATACTCACAGGACTTTCCACAGTGGTTTTCTGTAAGGCTTATGTACTAAGAGTCAGTTGGTTAAAGATTAAACGCAAGCATTCTCCTTTAACTAGGAATCCTTGTAATAAAATGTTCTTTATAGAGAGGTCTATACAATCTGCAGCCTTCTAGATATAAAAGCAAATTCCTCTTTCAATAAATTCATACCTAGTTTTCTTCTCAAATAATTGCTGTTCCTGGGGGTGAATAAAATTAAAATGATCTATATTAAAATTTCTTACAAAATATTATATATTAAACTCTAATGAGTGGTAAGCAGAAAAAAAGGATTTATTTTTATATCTTTATATAAGTAAAATATTTATTTTCAATCTTTTAAAAAAATTGTCAATTATCTTTGATTATCCTTTATCCTATAATGCACTTCAGTATTTCTCCTTCAGTATAATTAAACTTTCTCTCTATAAAAATATTTATATAGAGAAAGATACCTGGTTACCTTATCCCATGCTATGACTTCCCCGGTCTACATAACTTTATGTTCTATCACTAACCTGTTATGTAACGAATCAGTCAGACATGCTCCTAACGTTTCATTCTGAACACTGACGCAGAGAAATCCACCAACCATATGAAAACTCAGTGAAAGTAAGAACCAGTATGAAGTTAGTAGCTATTCTTTCATTCATGTTATTAAGTGCCTATTTCCAGAATCACACTCAGACATACAAATGCATATACTTAAACTTGTAAGTACGGAACAGGTTTAAAGGGTATGATTTTTTAGACAGACGTATTATGTGGTTCTAATAATCAATCCAACAGCACCCCCTTTGTGCATGCCTTCCTGGCCCGGGTCTACCTCGCCCTGTGGGACCTGGCCACGCCTCCCTTTAGGCCTAAGCACGAGTGACTCAGCGCTTTCTGGGCCCCCAGCATATTGGTCGTTTTTCTCTTACCTCAAACATGCGAGTTAATTCTGCCTTATAGACTTTGTACAGACATTCTTCCTGCCTCCAATGTTGCTCCCTGTTTTCTTTAAGTAGATGCCTCCTTCCTGTCACTCAAATCTGAGCTATCATCTCACTTCCTTCAAATGTCTTGAGACATTTGACTATTCCGTGATACTCCTTGTAGTAATTCTCTGAACAGCCCTTATAATCCTCCCCACATCTCACGTCTAATCGTTTTTACCTTGTTCATTCGATCAACTGATTTTCATAGCACTTAGCAGCTTTGGGCACACTCTAAAATTTATTTATATGTCATGTGATTATTACTAGAATGCAAGTTCCACAAGACGAATCTTTTTCTCTGCTTTGTTCAATGCTATATCCCAAAGAAAGGAAGTATTCAATAAATATTTCTTGAATGCTAATAAATGATTATTACCTTTGTTAACATTAATCTATTTTTTAGTTTGTTATATGCCTCCCACAATTAGAATTTATGGTCTATAAGAAGACCTGTATCTCCAACCATAAATTCAGGCCAACAGGACTTCACCTGCCTTCTTCACCAATGTAGTCTCAGTGTTTAGTTCACAAGTAGCAAATATAGTATGTACTCAGTGAGTACAATAAGTATTTGTGAAGTACAGTATTTGATTTCAATTGGGGTGACTAATTTTTTTTTTTTTTTTTGCTTCAGTTCCACAATTTACACTTTACTGGCCTCTCTTTAAAACAGGGTAACCCCATAAATACTTACCATTTATTTGAGAAATTAAAGTTCATTTTGTTAGTTGTTTCTTAAATTCATCAGTAGACAATAGTCAGACATAAAAAAAAAAAAAAAAAAAATGATAAAACTTACACCTGGCAAGAAACTGTGGAAATAGGAACTAGAGCATATCATTAAGAGAATATAACTTGGCACAATCTTTATGGGGGTTATTTAAAATTGTGCTTATGAACTTACAATGTGAATATTTCCATCTATTCCAATTTAGGAATTATCCTAACACTGAAGTGGAGCACTATATAATATAGATATACTAGTATATTTATTAGAGAATTTATTATTATGGCAAAAAAATGGAAGTAATCTGTATTTTTAACAATATATAAAGTATGGTCTCTCTTTATAATGAAATACTATGTAGCTGTTGAAATGAGTGAGAAAGATGATATATTTTCGTATATGGCAAGATGTGCATGATTATAGAGATAACCCAAATTTTCAAGATGACATTGTGTAATCTTATTTTATATTTATAAAGATGAATATATCCTAGAATGTGAAACTCCATATCTAAATCAGTTTATATATTACCCATATTTTTATCTGCTTACCTAACTGTATAAAAACAAAAGAATATCAGAATTATCTTATCAATTTATTAATTTTCATTTTGTTCTTGAAAATTTTATTTTTATATATTTTTTTACATAGAGCATGTTTAAGTTTATAGTTAGAAAAAGTTTATTTTACTGTGAAAATACAAAGCTAGATTACTCATCTTTAAATATAGCAAATTTACTTTCTTATCCACTATAAAATGAAATTCCTAATGTAAATGTTTTGGCAATACAAACAGTACCTTGGTTAGTCTAGAACAACCACTTACATAGAAAAGATAATGAGAAATGTCAAATCTCCACAGAAGTTTCCTATATGAACAATTTCTCCAAATCACATATTTAACTTTAAATAAAGTCAGTTACCTTCTGCTGTTAAGATCACAAAGTCAAGACTCAACTCAGGGCGGTAGTCTTGGTAGAGATTAACCTTCCATTCAGTCAGGACCTCAAAAAACTATAATTCAAGATTAGGGTTAGTTGCCTACTGGTAAACTCTGATTTGTAGCATTTGCCAAATTGTGCAGTGCAATGTAAGATATTCTCACCATGAACAGTTGGAAACTACCAATGTGATGACACTGAATGAGGTGTTAGAAAGGAATTTGCCTCTCAGGAGCCTGTAGGAGCTGGCTCTAGCACTTCACTGATAGGGCAAAACAGAAGGAAAATCACCTCGGTGTCCTCAACCACACACAAAAAAACCGCAGATTAGTTGCTCACCAATCAGGGCAAAAGCGGAGACCAAAAGAAAAAGAGAAAAAGGAATAAAGTTGGCTTTCTGAGAAACTGTGCACACTGTCTGGATCTCATGCAGATGGACACTAAGAACATAGAAGAAAGGGTCTGAGGAATGCTGAAGAATCCAAAACCATCATCTTGGTTCAAGGTGGTCCTTAATTGGTAGTGCCTCCAAGACCCTAAAAAAACAAACTAATAACAACTTTGGAGGAGGCATAATAATATTAGACTTCAGGGAATCTTCACTACAGTAAAAGTGGAAAGAAAATCCAAAAGCAGGGACCAAAGATAGGTCACCTTTAAAGGAATGACATCGTGACTGACTACTGATAGCAACAGCAACAAGCAAAGTCAGAAGGCAGTAGAATGATATTTTTGTGGTGGTAAAACTACAAAACTGGCAAACGAGAATTCTGCACTCAATTAAAATATCTTTTAAGATGAGTAAGTAAAAACTTTGTTGGATAGGTAAGAACTGAGTTTATCACTAGCAAACTTACACTAAAGGAAATTCCAAAATATGTGTGTTGGGAAGAGGAAAAGTAATGGCAGGCAAATAAATACAAGAAAGAATTAAAAGCAAAGTAATGGTAAATATGTGCATGAATGTAAATGAATGTTGACTATAATTAATATTAATGCCTCTTGGATTTTAAAAAGGATAAACTTTGGATAGTAGACAGCAATAGCATTTAAAGTAGGAAGGAAAAGTGGGGATAAGGAGTCTATTAAGGGGGTTTGATAGTTATGCATGCAGGTTTTACTGGTGAAATCTAACTAAGGCCTGTAATTTAGTTAACACTATTGCACTAAGGTCAAATTCCTTGTATTGATACTGTACTATAGTTACATAAGGTGTTAACATTGGGAAAAGCTGGATGAATCATGCACAGGTCTCTTGTGCTATTTTTGTGACTTCCTGTGACTCTATAATTATTCCAAATAAAAGTTAAGAAAAAGAGCATGCTTATAATTTAAGTAAACAATAAAAATTTTAAAAGGACTGTATTACTTTCATTCTACAGAAAATTAAAATTTTTAAACGTATGCAGATAATAGATAATCCAAAAGAAGAAAAGGACAGAGTTAAAAAAAAAAAAAATAGAAAGAAAGAAACATACGCCAAATGCAAAGAATAGATGGAATAAAATGAGATAGGAAATTTAAACCCATTTAACAGTAATTGCATTAAATGTAAGGGGTCTAAAAGTTGAGGTAAAAGGGAAGGCTTGTCAGAGGGATAGAAGTAATCCAGTTCTGTACTACTTTCAACAGACATTCAAAATATGCTATACAAAAGATAGCTCTGGTTAATGTATATTAATATCAGACAAAAAAGCATTAGTAAAGAAAAATGCTTCATAAAGGAAAAGGATTAATTCATTAAGAAGACATAACCAGCTTAAATGTGTATATATCTAATAACATGTTCTCAGATATGAGGTTTCTAAATAGGCAAATAGAAATCAAAATTATGGTCACTACTTTGGGCAGGGGATGGTGGTGGTGATTTGACTTAAAATAATCCAAAAAAATATTTTAGGTTAATGAAAATGTTGTTTTTCTCCATCTGGGTTCTTAAATATACTATTTCCAATATATAAGGAAATTCGTCTCTATATCTCCTTTCCTTTTGGCATGTTTTTATGAAATTTTCCATGGCATGGTAGAATTTCAGGTACTAAAATAATTTTAAATCTTTTGGTAATAGAGACAGTTCCAACCAGTGCCCAATAACAGGCTAAAGATTGTCTCTCAAAAGGAGAGACAAACCGGGCAGCCACCATAGGAAATTTCCTTGTCAAAATCCCAAATGGAGGAAAAGACAGAAGAAAATGAACAAAACAAAGAGAAAAACAAGTACATTTTATGGGAGCGAATACTCTTAACCACTTCAATAGATTCTATTTTATTAATGAATAGCAGTCCTACATCATAACCTGGTAATACAATTGTACTAAATCATCTTAACAAAAAGCTAGAATAGGATTCATGGATTTTTACGAAAATGTATTCAAACAAATATAAGTGCTTAGAGTATGGGTTGGCACTTAAAATGTGAGCCTCAGTTACCTAGATAATTTAATTAGGAAAACAAATTTACTAATGACCCTAGTTAACTGTTACAATCACTGTAAAAAATCATGCTGAATTTCTATGCCTTTTCTTCTAAAACTAACTGGTGATTGGTTACTAAAAAGCTTTGGGACTGTTAACAATTGACTTAAACTATTAATTGTGATTTATTATTGAAATAATAATGCTAAAAGATTAAGCATACCTCATATCACCTTACCCCTTTCCTATTTTGTAGTAGATCAAAAAGTACATCTTTATAATCTAACATTGAAAACTATTCCTGCTGCTTTAAGCAACAGAATTAGCTAACAGAAAATAAAACTGACTTCGTGTTGAGCAAAGATGCGTCGTTCCCTAGGAGGAGCTGTGTAAACCCTGCATCCTGAAGGCGACCGCCATTAGGATTAAGTCATACAGAATGAAGAATGATGCTCTCTCTTGCCTCAAGGTGACTTTTCATCTATTTCTTCACATCTTAAACTTTGAAAGTCCTCTGTAACTGAGGAAAATGTTCAATTGAAATAATTGGCTGCCATTTATATTTCTTGAGCACCCACTGTTTATGTTACATCCTGGTAATGCTAATATAACACTTATTATTAGTAATTTGAGAATAAGCTTGTCTTATTAAAGAAATCAATGTTTTCTATGCTTTACCTTCTGGAAATATGAGTAGTGCATAACGTTTTTCTAAATCTATGTATTATAAGTTTTAGAGAAAAAGTTTACAGCATTCTATTTTCCTATCATAACCATCTATCTATCTCTCCATCCATCTATATCTATGTATCTATCTACCTATCATCTATATATGTGTATGTATACATATCTATATATTAGCTAGCTAGATGGTAGATAGACATATCCATTAAGCTCTAACAGTATCCAAATGAGATCATTTTAACATACAGTCTCCACGCTTTATCCATGAAATAGCCCCTGCCCATCAAGCGTCTGCCCAAGGCTCTCTAAAGAGTGTGTTTTGTGGTTAGAGAGAAGCTGGTTTGGGCTGCAGGGAGGTCCTCCATCAGAGGAGTTACTCAAGAAGCCATGTGAATTTTACCTCAGAGCCCTCTCCTTCCCAGAATAGATAAGCAAACCAGGGTCCAGGGCAAGGTGAGTTCATAAGCAGCCTCACATTTTGGACCCAGGATAACTAAGTCCTTTGAATATCTAGATTCTTTGGCCAAGTGTAGCTTGTGCCAGATTCTGGTTTTGCTATGGGGATTTATTTTCTCCCAAGGTTCTCTGCCCCTTCCCCTACCCCAAATCAGCATCCTTCTGGGCTTCACTTGAAGCCTGGAGCCCACATATTGGTAACTTAACTCTGACTTGATACTTTAAATCTGTGCAGCAAAGCAACACACACTTTGTAAAATGACAAAGTTGTAATTAGATTTTAAGTGAGTATTTTATGATACTGTTTGTAATATAAATATAATTTTGCTTTGAGGCAACTATTGATTGTCTCCTATATGCAAATGCTCTTTTAGTGTGAATTTTGAAAGATTGTTTTCTTTTAAATTATGTGGGAATATGTCATACTACGAAGATATAATCTAATGTCAACATGTATACTAGCACTTCTTGTAATTCTTCCTCTCTCTGACTTTTAATACATTTAACACATATACATACATACAAATTGACTGGATTTTATTTTTTAATCAGATTTCATTGCAGATTGAAACTAGGGAAAATTAGTGGTTTTAAAGTTTAAGCATTGTTTTTGACAAATATTAAGGATTAGGGCACAAGAGTGGCTTCATAGTCACAGCAATTTGTTCCAGATAGGAAAATTATCAAAAACTTTCTTTAGCTTTAGCTCTAGGGATATTGACATAATCTATGTGGCTGTGTTAGGGGTCAATTAAGGCTTCTCTAGGGATGGTGGACCCTGGGAAGGGCTTATTTGAAATGGGCTAGAAGCTGAAAATTCTAAAAAGCTACTTAAGCTCCCGATTCAAATTTTCATTCCACATATCCAGATATTTATATTATGAAAATTATACTTTCCATTTACATCAAGATGACCACAAGGAAGAAAGATTAATTAATTCAGAAACACAGATACCATAGTCCTCAAATACATTTTCATTATTTCATGATATCCCAATGAGGAAATTATCTAGGACTTGAGGAGGAGTTTTGGAAACCAAGTGGGAAATTCAAGGATCCATCAAATTAAGTTCTCTCAGCCTCAGCACTATGGGCATTTTGTGCTGGATAACTCTGTTTGGAGGGCTATCCAGTGCACTGTAGGACTTTCAGCAGAATCTCTGGCCCCACTGGATGCCAGTAGCACCTTCTTACCACATTGTGACAATAAAAAATTTTTCCAGACTTTGCCAAATGTTTCCTGGTGAGTAAAATCCACCCCTGGTCAAGAACTACTGATCTAAATGTTTACATCTATATAATCATTGAACAAACTCCATCTAAAATTATACCACTAAAAACTGGTAACAGGTTAATGGTGGGCATTTTGTCTGAAAGTATTAGACTTGGAGGGGCAATTAATATGTTATTCAAAATAGTTGATAAACTTTCTATGTGATGCTATCATTCAAATATATACAAAATATATGAGCTGCTTGTACAAAAAATGAATAAAAATACACTTTTTATTTGCACATATTGGACATTTTCTATCAAGCACTTCAACAGCTTTAGTTCCTTTTTCCAAATAGCTCAGATTTCAATTTTTCTTCAATTCGCAAGCGAAGATTATGCATAGTGTTTAGAGCATATACTTCTAGATAGAGTCATATCTATTTTAAGGAAGACATAAATAAAAGGGCCCATTAACTTACTTAAATATCAGAGAAGTCCTGGGCTGGGGGTAGGGGTAGTCTTTAACCTAGTTGATTTGATTTAAATGCAAACTATATAATATCTCACATGTAAGATGAAATTTCATCCAAAAGTGGCTTGATAAAGATTCACTGACAGTTTGGCCATAAATATTCAATATCCCTTTTCTCTACTAATTTTCTCTCCTTTGTGTTTGATATAAATGATATATGAACAGCCAAGTCAGGCTGATTGGATTCTCTAGTAAAAGACACTTCGTCTATTTTAATGGTCTTGCTTCCTTTTTTAATCCCACTGACCAAATTCTGTCCTCACCTTCACCTTAAATGATGAACTCTGTTTCCCAATGTCACTCCGTGGCATGCCTTCACTCTTTGCAACCCTGAATGAGCAATCTTTTTCCTTATCTTGTTGATGTGAGCTCTGTCAAACAATTGTGGTACTAAATTACAGCTCAGGAGCTTAAGCAGATAGAACAGGTTTGTGGGCTTTGCAGAATTATTTTAGAAATGGTGGTTCCTCTGTCACTGCTGCAGATCATTAGTGCTTAAGATGTTAGTATTATTCAAACAATTGCCTGCCCAAGGTTTGACAAGAGGGTTAGGGTTAAAACAACCTCAATAAAAGCTTGCTAAGTAGAGACTTTGCTGTTGTTCACTTCTGCGTTTGTTTCCTAACCAATGGGATAATACCTAACTGTTAATAGGTAGAAAGCCCATATATTTACATATGACAGCAGTCAACATTTCCTTGTCATTTATCAGACAGTCAACACTTTTTTTGCCAATACCTTTTTCTTCTTTCTGTTTCATCATATTAAAAGCCATTAACTTCTTAATCAATTCAGTAATCATTAACTTTTCCCAGAATATGTCAGAAGGAATGATCCACAGTGTCTGATAACATGGTATGGTGGGAAAAAAAAAAAAAATAGTACTTAGTAAATATTCTATGACCAAGTGGAATTTAAGAGCAGATAGAAAAAATACAAGACACCATGAGCTTTTACATGTACATATTTTTTTTTCTTAAAAACTGCTAGTTTATCAACCCTAGAACATGGCTCAGAGGTGAGAATTTGAGACCAGATTTTCAGAACCTACGGTTTTCCATCAAATTTATTTTTGACATCTAAAGAATTGCTGCACACATTGCTATGTTTCCTAAAATCTCTGATTCTTTCTGCTGTTTAAAAATATGTTCACAATTTTTTGTTATAAATTTTTTTTTATCCATAATTTATGAACTATTTCCAAATTTAGGCACTCTGAAGTAAACAGTCTAGCATTTCAATTCAACTTTGATGGAATGATTTTCTCTGATTCAAGTGACCAAATTTGTATGTGATATTTTTACAACCTCAGTATTTCACTAGTTTTTTTTTTTCAATGTAAGCAAATTGCTAATGTGCCATGCTCTAGAATTCATCCAATAAGTCACATTAAAACATTTAGTTATTTAGTCTATCATGTAATTCTGATCTTTGAAGGGGAAAAATTTTGAAGGGCAGCAAGTATTAACTCTGGAAGGCATTTATCAGGCTAAGGATGCAAAGTGCCTCTACATGCATGTTATTATAGTTGAGAAGAAAATCAATATAATTTAAGAGAAAAATGATACACATTGAACCCAGGCATCTGTTCAGCAAAGGAAACAGTAGTAGCTAAATTCCTTGCGGTGTTGCTGCTGCATTAAATGTTAACTTAAGCACGTGCACAGCATAGAATAAGAAGTAAAGTAATGCCCTGAAATACATTTCACCAGACTTTGCCAACAATGATGATAAAATTGAGTAAAATTATTTCATATTGGTGGAGAAAGAGACATGGGTAATCCTATTCTTCTTAAGTTTGAGGTTGATGAGGCTTGAAAAGTTGCACTGATGTTTGCAATGCCATCTGAAACAGAACTTGGGTCATCCAACTCTTATTCCATTGATCTCTACACACCAATATGGAAACCATGAAGAATGCTGATCTTCCTTGCATGAACTTTAGGATACAAGATACAATAAAAGAGCTTACATTGTAGGACAGTCTCACCACTTCTTAATCAAAGTCTTTATTTTAAAATAATATTGTATTTTTGCCAATTATGAAAAAGAAGAAAACAGTAATTTATTCTGAAATTACACTGACATTTGGCCATGTAGCCTATTTGTTCTAGTATTAAAGGGAAATGAGAAAAATGGTTTCCTGAACTAAGAAGAGACCATCTTCCCATTCACTAATAAGTTCAGTTAGAAATGTTTTCCCTTAACTCAATAGATACGTGTGTGGTGGTTTGAAACTGTATGTACCCCAGAAAAACATGTTCTTAAATTTAATCAATTCCTGTGATGTGAACCCATTGTAAGTAGGACCTTTTGATGAGGTAACTTCAGTTAAGGTGTGGCCCGACTCAATCAGGGTGGGTCTTAATCCTATTACTGGAGTCCTTTATAAGCAGAATGAAATGCAGACAGACAGAAGGCAGTGGAAGCAAGAAGCTGAAATTTAATGGAAACTAGAAGAGAAGGAAGAGCCAGGAGAGGCTGCCGTGTGACAGAGGAGCCAAGGACCAAGGATTGCTGTCAGCCAGCTCCAGAATACCAGCCTTTGGGAAGAAAATATTGCCTGGATGATGCCTTGATTTGGACTTTCTTTTAGACTCAAAACTGTGAGCAAATAAATTCACATTATTTAACCCAACCCATCTGGTGGTATTTGCTTGAGCAGCCTAGGAAACTAAAATAGCATGCTATGCTTGTTTCCATTTATTACCTGTCTTAAAAGAATATGCACTCCACTTTTCAAGTCATTTTTCTTTTGGTCTCAATGAAGTTAGCAGTGCAGTATGTTAAGACTGTGAACACTGGAGTCAAGTAGACCTGGGGATAATCCTGATAAGACCTCTATTTATGTTGTGATTTTAAGGAAGTTTCTTAATCTTTCTTAGCTTCAGTTTCTGCATTTGGTTTATTATAATAAATAGCTGAGATTCTTTATATAAAACCCTCAGAATACTACCTCAATAAATGGTAGTGATTATTAGTTATTATATGGTCACTATAATTACTATTACTGCTACAAGTTTTGTAGAAAATTGATTTTGATTATGCAGTAAGGAAATGTGGTCTCTTTTTAAAGAGATGCACAAAATTTTACAAAATTGTAGGGGATAGTTAGATAACCTGAATCCCATTTAATATCTGCAGTTAGGTCCATTGTCAGCAGCCTAAAAACCTCTATCCAGGAACAAGTTTTGATTAGGGGAAAGGTAATGAGAATATGGGAATTTTACATGTAGATTGTGGTAGATTATGTTATATATTACAGAAAAATACAAGTTCTTAATCCTAATCCGCATCCTGGATGGTGTGAACCCATTATAAATAAGACCTCTTGAAGATGTTATTTGTAATTAAAGTGTTGCCAACTGAAGCAGAGGGGTCTTTATTGGGCTTACCAGAGTCTTTATAAATAGGACTCAGAAGTCACAGAAGCAAGAAATGAGAGGATATCACCATGTGACGAGATCAGAATTACATGCCAAGGAACTCCATGGATTGTCAGCAGCAAACACCAGAACACTACCGACCCTGAGAGGAAGCAAGTTTCTAGCCTCTGGCACTGTGACACAATAAATCACCATAGTTTAAGCCAACCTGTAGTATAGTAGGAGCTCAGGCAAACTAAGACATAGATCATTAAAAGATAGATAGGCTGCAAACTGCATGTAACTCTGAATATAGAGACTAAAGCAATGCATATAGGAATGAAGATGGATTTAGAATCAAACAGACATGGGCTTTGATGTGGATAATTTAATGGGATGCTAATCTGAACACATATTAGATGGAATTTAGAGATGGCATTCTGGACAGTGGACCCCAGCATGACCAAATCCTGTCTCTGACCAATCATTTCTTCCCACAAGGCTCCTGAGGAGAATATACATACAGAAGCATGACAGGGAATGCAAGATCCCCCTCTCTATTATTGTCAGGGACTTTGGCCCTAAGAACCAATAGTGCAGTCTGGTGGGCTGGGCTGGATTGGACTCTTTCACCTCCCTTTACTAAGGCAAGCCTATGCAGCATAGGCAGGCCATCTCTGCAAATCCAGAGAGATTGAAAAAGAGAGAAAGAGTGTGCCAGTTTGAATGTATCATGTCCCCCAGAAAAAGCCATATTCTTTGATGCAATCTTGTGGGGCAGATGTTTTAGTGCTTCTTAGATTGGGATCCTTTGAGTGTTTCCATGGAGATGTGACCCACCCAACTGTAGGTGATAACCCTGATGAGATAATTTCCAAGGAGGCGTGGCCCCACTCATTGAGGGTGGGCCTTGATTACTGGCTCAAACAGAAGGAGCTCAGACAGAAGGAGCAAGCTTGCTACAGCCAAGAGGGACACTTTGAAGAAAGCACAGGAGCTGCAGATGAGAGACAGTTTGAAGATGGCCATTGAAAGCGGACTCTTGTTCCAGAGAATCTAAGAAAGGACAAATACCCTAAGTGCAACTAAGAGTGACATTTTTGAGGAACTGCAGCCTAGAGAGGAATGTCCTGGGAGAAAGCCATTTTGAACCCTGAACTTTGGAGCAGATGCCAGCCACGTGCCTTCCCAACTAACAGAGGTTTTCCAGACACCATTGGCCATCCTGCAGTGAAGGTACCCGATTGCTGATGTGTTGCTTTGGATACTTTATGGCCTTAAGACTGTAACTGTGAAACCAAATAAACCCCCTTTTATAAAAGCCAATCCATCTCTGGTGTTTTGCATTCCAGCAGCATTAGCAAACTAAACCAGAGAGTATGGAGGAGGGGAAAGGAGGAGGGGAAGGGGGAATATTTGCCTCAGTATCTTGGTATTAGCCCTTCTCAAATCAGGTAAGGAATCTGAACATAGTTACTTCTATGCATGGGGTAGTTTTTGTTTTTAATTTTTCCTTTAGTGTTAAAATTTTGTTTCACTTTTGTTTTGCAGTTTTATAAATGTATGTGTGTATGTGTGTAAATGAGGAAAAAATGGAGAGAAGAAATAGTAAATATTTTAAGAGTCTTCTCTCTAGCCTGGAGTCCACTCATCGATGAATAAGTGGGGAAGAAATAAATGACCACTTGCAATACATGCTGATCTTTTAAAACTTTTAAATTTCCCACTTTAATATACCTTAAGTATTTGCAAATTTTGCATTTCTCTCCTTAGTATTAGATATTTAAGTAAAATCCATCTCTCAGAACTGTATTACTTCAAAAATGACACTATCCTATAATTCCAACCTCAGAAATAATCAGTGAGCAGTGTTTTATGTATCTATATCTATATCTATATATCTATATCTATATGTTCTTGAGGGTTCTTTTTTAATGTGTACAATGTAATTTTTAAAATGGAAATGGGAGGAAACCAGACATATTTCAACAGGATGTGTAGTATTTTATTATTTCATTATGTTTATAAACCTTAATTGTTTATTCAATATACAATCCCTTATTCTTATGCATGCATTTCTTCTGTTTGATCCTAGGGTTTGTTTGTTTATTTTTACTGTTACAAAAGAATGCTTCAGTAAACACTTATAAACTCTTTCTGAGCTTCCATGCATGCTATTCAAAATAAATTCTTAGACATGTAATTATTAGCTCAAATAATGGACTCCCACAATAAATGAAAGTGTCTGCCCTTCGCTTTCAACATCTTTGGGAGTTAACCTATTTAATCATTGATATTCAGATAGGCAGATAAAAATGACATTTAATCACTGCTTTACTCTGAATTATTTAATTATTAATGGGTTTTGCAGAGGAAACTATTTTAATTCTAGCTGATTGTAAGGATATTGTATAATCTAATTCTTACAACCCTATCATATTGTTAGTATCATCCATATGGCGAGTGTCTTTCGTGCTGTTGCCGGTGCTGCAACTTCAAGAATTGTTAACACCATGCCTCTCAATTCTAACGAAGGCAAAATAATTTGAATTCCCCATTTGTACAAAATGTTGAGAGACTGGTGAGTTTATAAGACTATATTAAAGAAATATCGAAAGCAACAAATGTTGAGCATGTCTATCAAAATCATTATATAGCTTCCCAAACAACTTGAAATTGAAATGAAATTAAGTCACATCTCCCCCTAAAAAGCAAAGAATACAATTCAATGCATCAGAATGAATGTAACTGACACAAAGTGCTACATGTATACTAAAAATAGCTTCCAGGGTGAACAAGGATAACTTGGTTAGTACTAGAAGAAGGAACTTTAAAATTTTCTCTAATACTGGCTAAAAGATTCTCCCTTCTTTCCCTTTCATGACTCATTCCCAATGCAGTGATTATGGAAAGAAATGTGAGAATGGCACCCTTCTTTTTTTTCCTATAACTCAACGACATCTTTAAATTGTGGAAGAAAATTTCTGTGCTCTTTTACAGATTGTATATAATAAATACAAATGTCTTCAGAAGTTCTAGTTTTAAATACTATTCAAATTCTAGATACTATTATAGTTGAAATAACCTAAATTTATTGAGTAGACTGATACTAAGCACATTAGTTTTATTAAAATGCTTTCTCATAGCATTGTATAGCTCTGATCTGCTTTTCCCTTTAGTATCCCAAACTGTGATTCTGTCAAGTTTAACTTGATGTAAAAGAACTAATATACACAATGACATGGAAAGATATATATATCTTTATAAATCAGAATAGAATTTGGCCATAGAAAAGTCTTTCCATGTTAACAGAAATTTTAAAAGAATGTACATGGGCTTATATGTGACATGGAATTTTAATAATGCAGCACAAATTTCAAGCAATAATATATGAACCATTATAGTTCTTTTCGATTAAGTACAGTATGATTAATTCAGAAAATCTCCTAGATTAATAAAGTTCCTCTTAATTTTACCATGAATGAATATTTATTATAATCCCTGTGAAAATATTAAAGCATTACTGTAACAACTTATTTAAGAAGAGTAAGCATGCTGAAGAATATAATCATTTCTACTTTCTTCCTTCTTTTCTTCCTTTTTTTTTTTTTGAATAGCTGAAAAATACTGGGATCTTGTAAAAAGTTGGGAGTAATAATTTTTAAAGCACATAGTGTGTGACTAACACAGTAAATGCTCGATAGTTTCCCCACAAAAAGAACATTGAGTATGAAAACAAAGGCAGCAGTGCAGATTGATAAAAATACTTCAGTACATCTAACAGTGACAGCTGACATTATAGAGCATAAAGTTTGTGATCTGTTACTAGGAAATAACTTCAGGAAAAAAAATCAGAATCACCCATGCTAACTCAGTGTGCCCATAGCTTCGATTTCCATTCAATAGAATCACAGACTAGACCTTCAGAGTCAGGCATAGTGAAATCAATCAAATAAGAATTATTACTCTCAGCAGTAAGACAGCCTCCATCCTCTGACAGTAGCATCCTTTCTGGTAATATCAGAAGAGATCAGGAGTCAGGCAGCTTCCTTGATTACAATTTAGATAAAAATATTTTCAGATTTCTTCCCAAAATTAAAATTAGGAGGTAGCAAGGATTTATTTTAGAAACAGAGAAACTGGACTAAATTACAATGCATGATAATGATACTAGATAATGAGAAGTATTAACAGTTTAGCAGTGACACATTTGAAGTTTAAACATTTAAGATATTCTAAAACATTGCAAAACATTGCCACTACATTCTGCCTTTGCATACATACCCATTGCTCCTTTTGGATGTTTTTGCATTCTAAAGTACATGTGCATGTGTGTTATATGTATTATCTGTCACACTGTGTTATATTATAAAAGCTTCCATTTACTAAATACCTATTTTTTATCAGGCTCTTTTACTCATACCTCCTACTATCTTGCAAGTGTTCAGCATATGTATTCTCATGTCCCTTATACAGGTGAAAAGACTGAAGCTCACTGATACTCAATACTTTTCTTAAGGATACTACTAGTAAATGGAAGAGTCATTTGTCAAACTGGGAAGTTTATCATTTTCCTTATAATATGAGGACATTCAATGATTTGCCCTAAGTCACAGAACCAGTGATTGATAGAGGCAGGGTTAGAATTCCAGTCTTTGATCATGGACTGTACACAGCCAACAATATTCGATCTGAAAATGTTTTTGTAGCAATAAACCACTCCCCACGGTTGGACAGGAATAACTTGGTAGGTGAGCATAGCTGTTCAAAAAGAGTGTCTTCATGTGTAACTGGAAACATTAATATCAAACTGAATATCAAAATTCCTTTGTGCGTGTGCATGTGTATATGTGCAGTGTTTTAATGGGATCACATTTTATTTTTCCCCTTTAAACCTCTTTATCAACTCTATAGGAAAACCTCCTTGAAGAGAGTAAATTTGAGCTCTGTGCGTGGGAAAATTCAGTAGACTGAAAGAAAAAAATCAATGCTCTCTACCCTCGGAGGCCTGTCACTATTTCATATACCACTAATTGAGGGAATAAAGGTTACCGTTACACTTCACCATCCATCCATCACTACCCACAGAATGCATTGATTAAAGCTTGGGCAGTGTGAAATTGTTGCATGTCTGTCTGTCTATGGATTTATGATTGAAGGATTGAGAAACTAAGAAAGCTATTATAGAATATGACCTGGCTGATCTGATTTCTAGGCATGAAGACTATTTTAACCACAGAAAAAAATCATAAAAAATTAGGTGTCTCTTGTGTATTCTTGCATGTATTATAAAAGACTTATCATGATTCATCAAAGATGTTTTTAAACAGGCAAATTACTTACACAAAATAAAATACATTGGTGAAAAATGATGATAAACCTGCCCAAGATTATGGAAAGGAAAAAGTTACATAGAAAAACATAAGAAAAAAGTATAATTGCTTACAAGGTGGTTCATAGAGTCGGTTACCATTTGTAATTTTAATAGCCCATTGAATCTTTAAATAGCTATTGCCTTACCTGAATGATGGTGTAATACTGTTCAGTGCTTCCCAGGGGAAAAAGTTATCAAGAGACATCAGAAAAAATGTATTAAGTTGCTCACATAAGAATTGATGGGCTACTAATAGATACAGATAATGTCAAAATTAAGCAAGCAGCAAACAAACAAATAAAATCTGCACACACACACACACACACGCACACACACACACACAGTTTGTGGAGTCTCAACCTAGCTCCCGATATGAGTGCCTTTGAGATTCTGTCCCAGATGGAAAAGCGGACTTCATTCAGGCCTCTGATGAGCTGTCAGGGAAATACAAAGTTGTGACAAGAACCCAACACATCTAGACAAACTATCACTCTGGAGAGACTTACTGCTATAAAAAAAAATTGACCACTCTTGGCATACTTTAGAATCCCCTATTCTAATTTTCCTGTTTCACTTTTTAAGGACCTATAATCCCTCCTCCTCCAATGTGTTCTGGTTTACAAAGTTATCTTCTGGCCATGATCTCCTTTCTTTCATACTCTATAGGTAGGTAGTCAGTCGATAAGCAGAGAAAAGCCTGAGCTGCTACTGGGTATGGGAAAGCACAAAAGGAATTTGGTAGCACTTGGTCCTAATGCTTCCCACTAAAGGACATGGAATCACATGTAAGTTTAATTTACACAAAAAACAGGATACAGTTAGAGATCTCTGCCATTCTAAAACTAATTAATTTTATAAGGCTGTATATTTATTGAAGTGAAAAATAATTCATCAAATGAACATCAAATACATCTATATGCAAATAAAATATTGTTTTAATGTAAATGGTATGTCTGAAGTTTTAAAAAGAAGAGCATGTTAGGGTAATATGTTTGTAGGAAATATAATAAACAAAGAATTATTATCCTATATTTTTATTTCAAATTAAGTGATTAAAATAGTATCAGTTTGTGATGATATCATGAACGACTGACTGTACACTGTAATAAATGTATGGTAAAAAAAAAATAGTATCACTAAGTTAAATAGGCAGATGACATAAAATGACTCCACAAGAAGAGATGCAACTATTGTCAAATACAGAAAAATATACTTAATAACCTAAGTTGTTAAGAAAACAAAAGATAACAAAAAAATGAAACACCCATTAAACTAATAACACTTAATCTAAAAATAATGCTATGTGCTAACCAGAGTTTACTGAAATTCTTGTATTTATATATCACTGTTGGCAGTATAAAATTTATAATTCTTTTGGAAAGTAGGTTAGAAATATGCTTCAAGAAATGGAAAAAGTATTGTTATTTTTGATTATTCAGTTATAAATGTGAAAATTTGTCTTAAATGGGAAATTCTAAATAAGAGAAAATTTTATTCATAGAAATGTTCATTGCCCTATCATTTATAATTAGAAAAAACTTAAATACCTAATGATAAGAAATTATCATAGTCACAGGATGGGATTTTATACAGCCTTTCAAAATACTAAATTTGAAGGTGATGTAGCAAGGCAGTCTAATTATCTCCCTGTCCGCTGCTTCCTCCACTGACTACTGAAAGCTTTGAAGAGGCTGTAAAGGGATGAATTGCAACAAATAACACAGTACAAAACTTCCCAAACTGTTTTGCCATTTCATTCACATATTTGCTCCCTAAACTCTTTCTGACATCCAAAAGACCTACCATACCTCACTCTGATTCCTTCCTAACTTATTACTGCTATTGTCTTCTGCTCTTAGCTCACACCCTTACTTTGGAAATTTAGTCTTCAATTGTGCTACTCTGATCAAGGACTCAGATTATCATAATCAGAGGCACAGAGGCCTGTGTATGCAGACACACAAAAGTGTGAGAGTTTTAAGTGCTTATCTTCTGATATTTTTATTTTAATTACAAGTATGTGAATAATCTTGGTCTAAGCCTAGAGATCAGGTTAACAAGTTAAAAGTATGTTGTGGCCTTCATTTTACATAGAAATAAGTTAAAAGTACTATTTCACTTCTAGCATAGAAACAAAAAGTAATATTTCTGTTGAGGGAAATACAAATTAAATATAAAAGTTTCTGCAGAATGCTAAGGTGTATGCTTTATGAAACATTGGTCAAGAATTGAACACTGAACAATAATAAATTGAAGAAATATAATTTTCTATCTGTATATATTTAATATTTTGTAAAACCTATGAAATTTTTTTTTCTACAAATGATCTTGAAAAGCTTGGCAGTTTGTAAAAATATAAAATCAATTTTTCTCTTGATAATATGCACAGAAATAAATTTAAAAATATATGAAAAAAATGGAAATATTTTAAAAACTGGAAAAAAAACAGGGAAATAACTGGTTTAAGATGGCAAAAATTTCTTAAACATAAAAGAGAATATTTACCAGTGATGGGTATATTAGACTAGTAATAAAACAAATATAATAATTATTAAGCAAATAACAGACTGAGGAAACTTCTTTGGACCAATAGCACAGATAATGATTTGATATGCTAAATACATGAAGAACTATTAGAAATTAATAAGAAGCATTCTAACATGCCATGCACATGGACAATTTTTGAAAATAATAAAATTCACTTAACGATATAAAATTTGTTCATTCTCATGATTAAAAAATCTTAAAATGTGTTGCCAATTTTAATGCATCAAATTACAAAATATTTCCAAAATGGTAATATGGAACATCCGTACAATGGACTTTTAAAATAACCATTAAAAATCATGTATCAAAAGATTTTTAACCATGGGAAAGATTCATGGTGTAATGCTGGTGTTAAGCAGAGGACAATCTCCAGCAGTTTACATATTGTGCTACAATGTATTTGTTAAATGACTATAACTTTCTTTTTTTTTTGCCATTCTGCTTATCAGCTGTGTTAATGTTAATATTTATTTATATTGTTTAATTGACCCCCTTTTTAACCTTAACATATTCATTTACATGCAATTTTAAGTCACAATTATAACTGCAAAGTGAATTTTATTGGCTAAAAATAGAAGTATACACAAAAATAGACACTATGGAACCAAAACAATACTATTATATTCTAGCCAGTAGCAGGTGCTTGCTGAACAAGCTGACCCTGAGCCTACTACCATGGTGTTACATGGGAGATTGTTTCAGAGAATTGCTAAAAACAAACCAGCATCAAAGTGATATTCTCTTTGCTACTACCAGGGGGTTTGAAAGTGAGTCAAAGGGATTACCTTTCTCAGGATGTGATTCATTTTTAATCAATGCCATGTCCATATGCTACCTGACATTTCCCACCTGTGGTACACAGCTCACACTTGATAAACACATGTTACATGTGTGCATGGAAATATGGGTAATTTTTATTTTATTATTTGTCTCTTCTCTTCTGTTTTCTATATTTCTTTGAATAAGTATTATTAAAGTCATTATCAGTTGAGCTTAAGTTAAAGGAGTATTGAGAAAATTAGTGAATAGTGCTGTTTCAGTTTGCCAGTGCTGCCGCTATGTAAAATACCAGCAGTGGATTGGCTTTTGTAAAGGGGGTTTATTTGGCTACAAATTTATAGTTCTGTGGCCATAAAAGTGTCCAAACCAAGCATCAACAAGAAGACGCCTTCACTGAAGAATAGCCAATGGTGTCCGGAACACCTGTCAGCTAGGAAGGCATGTGGCTGGCGTCCGCTGGTCCTTTGCTCCCGGATTGCATTTCAAAATGGCTTTCTCCAAAATGTCTCTGGGTTTCTCTTAGCTTAGCATCTCCAAACGTCCTTCTGTCTCCATCTCCAAGCATCTCTAAGTGTCAGCAAGTATCTCTTGGGGCGGTTTTTCCTCCCTTATCTTCTTCAGAGCAAACTCTGGGCTAGCATCTCAAAAAGTGTCAGCAGCGTCTGGGTCTGCTCCTTTTAAAAGACTCCAGTAAACTAATCAAGATCCATGCTGAATGGGTGAGGCCACAGCTCCATGGAAATAATCCAGTCAAAAGTATCATCTACAGTTGGGTGAGTCATGTCTCCATGGAAACAACCTAATTCAAATATCCCACAAGATTGGGTTAAAACACGGCTTTGGGGGGACACAATATATCCAAACTGGCACAAATGCCTAGAAAACATTTTGAAAATTAAAAAGCGCAATTGACCTTTAAACTACTAAACGATGAATGTTTTATCAGTGGTGATAGACCAAGACTCAGAGCTAGATTCAAATTCCAGTTTTCCACATACTATTCTTGTGGCATGAGCCAAGTACTTATCTCTCTCATTTTCATAAATTCCATGTCCAGAATGTAGATGCAGCTATTTATTCCATAGTCATGTGTGGTAGGCAGTCTGAATAACCCCCAATAATCCTGCCTAGTGGTCCTCACACCCTTGTGTCATCCCTCCCATACTATATAAGAGCTAATCTGTACACATGGCAGAAGTGATGGTAAGTCACTTCTGATATTAAGTTATAAAAGGATAGAGGCTTCTATCTTGGAGCTTTCTCCCTCTCTCTCTCTCTCTCTCTTTCTCTCTTTCTCTCTCTCTCTCTTTCTCATAACTTGCTCTGAGAAAGTCATTTCATGAACAGCCCTTTGGTGAGGAACTGAAGCCTCCTACCAATAACTATGTGAGTGGCTTGAAAGTGAACCTGTCAGCTCTAGTTAAGTCTTCAGAGACTAAAGCCCCAGGCAAGAGCTTGACTGCAACCTCATTAGATACTCTAAACTAGAACCACTTAGCTAAGCCAATGTCAGATTTCTGGTTCTCAAAAACAAAGATAATAAATATTTGTTATTTTAAGCTGCTAAGTTTTGAGGTAATTTATTATGCAATGATAGATAATCAATATAGACTTGTTTGAGAATTAAAGGAGAAGATATATTTTAGGTGCCTGAAACAGTGCTTTTTGCAATTTTTTACGTAATAGACTTTAATATATTATTATTTCCCATTCCCTATTTGTGGTATTATTACATCATGTCTATGGTTCCAAAGTAAATGAGCTAATGGAAATAAAATGTAACTATATGATTCAAGTCTGCTCCATTTCCAACCTCCTAAAATGCCTAGCATAATTCTTTTAATATAGGAGATTTGCAATAAATGTTGAGTGGATGATGCATATTTTGACATGTTCTTGAGAACTTAAAAATAGAAATATCCTGCAGTCAGTTTTAATGACTTATAGTGTAAATACTACTCTTTAACTGAAAAATTTACATGAAGGTTATATTTGGATTTCAATATTAACAGTTACTATAAATATGTATCAAGGACAAGAATATCTCAGAATTCCTCTAAAGACCTTTCCTAAAAAAAGTTTCTCAGAACCACACTTTTAGTCTAAATTTTAAGGTATAACTATTTTCTTTTCATATAAACTTAATGTGTAATATTTTTATTCAACTCTATAAAAAATAACCTGCCAAGTACATGGCTCTAAATAATATTTGACAATCTTTTTAGATCCCCTCAGCCTTCTGTGTTATTTTAGATTTATCAAGTTATTAAAATGATTTGTTAGTTTATTCATCTCTTCCTCACCCCAAACAATTTTAATTAAATACACTATTTGTTCATATACATCCCCACCCAAAGAAATGAGCTCCTCCTGCTGTTCTCTTACATGCCTGCACCTAATACCTGCATAAAATATCCCTGTGAACAGTGTTCTCACATCAAGCTGTGCTCTGCCTATTTGAAAGGACAACTGAGAAATTTATAGAGAACTGCATAGTTCAAGAAAGAGTCAATGACCAAGGTGCCTACACAAGATGCTGACTTACTTTATTTCTGATCTGGTCATCTGTTCTGTACACACAGAGCCAATCTCATGTCACTGAAAGTTTTCCTGCATTTCTGACTCAAATTCAACCCCTGAATTACAAGGCCCTAAGTCATGGCAGGATAAGAAGATGATGGGAAATCAGAGCACATGATCAGACAGATAATTTAGATAAATTACAAAATTTTAATAATGGCTAATATATAAAACTTTATTGCTATAAAAATATTATAACATTGTCTTTACCACACAGGAAAATAAATAAAAGGATAGTTATAGTACTATGTATGGAATAGGAACTCAATTCTATAAATTTGGAAAAGGAGGAAAAAATCACTAAAAAGAAACGCATGAAAATAGTAACAGTGATGGGCCTTAAGATAATTCCTGATTAAATTGTGCATTGTGGAGCATTATACAACTAACATATAATACTTTGGTAAACAGAAAATAGAATACAACAAAAAATGCTGTTTTCAAACTCCTGAAAAATAACAGCAGCAGGAAAAAAAAAAATCATGGACAGAATTTTCTTTAAAAAAAAAACAAGTCTATACTAAGGATCTCCCTAGAGTACCTGTTAGATCCCTAACATCTTCTGGGGGCCTTGCACATAATACGCACTGAATCAGCAGTTGTTCGTATGCTTTGTAGTTCCTTGAGGGCAGAAGCTTTGTCTAGTGTGTATTTTTAAACTATCTTTCATCTTACATTTAAATGGTCGCAAGTAATTTTCATATGAAAATGAGCTGAATAGCACTATGCCCAACTCCGGGTTGGCTGGATTTTCCCAAGTTCCCAAATTGAAAGTAAATGTGGAAAAGAGGCTATATATTTGATTTCTCCTTGATGGCTACTCGTTATTATAATTTAAAAATGAGTATAGAATTTTCAGTTATTGCCCTCTCTCCATTCTTCATTAGATAAATTGTTTTTCTATCTGCTTTCCTATCTTTGGCATGTTGGAAAGGACAAAAATGAAAATGATTTAAGAGGACCTTGCTGTATACTAACGTTCTGTGTGACTTTTAGCAAACAACATAAGTACTCTGATTTCCTTTATTCATAAAGCAGTATCAGTAGCATCTGATGCAATCCTAACCCAGACTTAGGTTACTATGAGGATTGCATGAAAGAGACGGATTACATGAAGAGAATGGCTATACCAATATTATTTTATTATTTATCTTTCTTTTCTTCATATACTTTCATTACTCACTTCTTTCTCTTTACTTCATGTGGCCAAATTAAAGAGTAAATAAAAGGAAAGAAGTTAGAACAATACTTTCATCCCTCCACCTCTGGAAAGATGAGGCAAGACCAGACCATTCAGAATTTACAAAGCTCTGCTGGGTAAAATAAGTCCTTCCACCTCTCACACTCAAATTCCTTATGTAAATCCCAGTGTAAAGGGTTTGGAATCATGGATGATGATCTACAATATGATGCTCAGCAGCACCCCAGATGCAAGAAAGGGTAAGTGGACATGTGCATGTCTGTGCGTTTTTGAGGAAGATTTTTAAAAAGTCATTGTGCCAGTTTGGATATTTTATGTCCCTCCCAAAAGCCATGCTCTTTAATGCAATCTTGTGGGGGCAGATTTATTAGTCTTTTGAATAGGGTGGAAACTTTTGATTGAGTATTTCCATGGAGATGTGACTCACCCAACTGTGGGTGATACTTTTGATTAGATTATTTCCAGGGAAGTGTGGCCCCACCCATTCAAGGTGGGTCTTGATTAGTTCACTGGAGTATTTAAGAGAGAAGCTAAGAGCCAACACATACCCAGATGCTTGCTGATGCTGAAGCTTGGAGACACTCAGAAATGCAGACAGAAGGATGTTTGGAGATGCTAAGCTAAGAGATGAAGCTGAGAGTTTGCTCTGGAGAAGCTAAGAGAGGACATCCCAGATGTTAAAGAGAAACGCCCTGGGAGAACAAGCAAGAATGCACAGGAGCTGAGAGAAGGAAGCCCAGAAGCTTAGATGCACAGAAGCTGAAGAAGCTGAGAGAGACAAGCCCAGAGACATTTTGGAGGAAGGCATTTTGAAACACAGCCTGGGAGCAAAGGACCAGCAGACACCAGCCACGTGCCTTCCCAGCTGACAGAGGTTTTCCAGACGCCATCAGCCATTCTTCATTGAAGGTATCCTCTTGTTGATACCTTAGTTTGGGCACTTTTATGGCCACAGAACTGTAAAGTTGTAACCTAATAAATGCCCTTTATAAAAGCCAATCCATTTCTGGTATTTTGCATAAGAGCAGCGTTGGCAAACTGGAATAGTCATCACGTGTGTCAACTTGACAACTGGTTCAACTAAATAACTATTTTGTGTCATGTACATAATTTCTAGCCAGTCCATAATTAGTATTGAAAATTTTGGGTTTTGAAGTTCTCCTTTACAAACATTTTTATTTTGCTTTTTGTAATAAATGTACTGACCTTCATATTCCTACAGTTGAATTGAATGTACACCTTCTGAGACATGCTTCACAACCCACCTCACAGACTCAGAAGTTTAGCAAATAATTCAAATTGGGTTTTTGTTTGCTTGCTTTTATTACTCTAAAAAGTAGGAAAGTAATTAATTTTGCTATTACAGAAATATCAAGAAATATAACAGGTAGAGAAATAAACAATTGAATTATTCTACCAAATTTGTCTTTTTAAAAAGGAATTTCTAAAAAATTTCTGTGAAGCCCTTTATAAGGAAACCGTTTTTTTGTTTTTTGTTTTTTGTTTTTTTAGCATAGGCCAGATCCTTTATATTTAGCTGTGAAGTAGATGTCCAATTTGTATTTTCTCTTATCATCATTGTCTGGTTATCTGTTTTAATTATAGCTTCTCTTGAGTCAGATTTTTCTTTTTCCTCTTTTTCTCCTGAAGAAACTTTGCAGCTCAAATAAATAAACTGACCAGGGAGCTGCAAACTAATTAAATGCCCTACTTAAGGAAATCCAGCTTAGTTTTTGCAGCTGAAACAATAATAGAAATCATATTTTGATAAAATGAAACATAAATGAATAGATTATATGACTATATACAACTATATTAATTCTTTTTCATGATTTCTTATGAGAACAGAGCACAGCAGGACTGTATTTAATTAGACTAAAAGGTAGTATAACACAGTGGGTTATATATGCATTAACTGATTCAAATATAAATGGAAGTGTTATCTCAACTTTTTTTAATGCTAAGATTTTGGATACGTATCAAAATATAGTCAATATCCATTGTGAACCAGTAAACACTGCAGTCTTGACACTTCATTATTGACAAGATAAAGCACTTTTTATGGATATGTTATAGCATGTCTGAAGAAAAGGTAAGTATTAAGCTTAAATTTCTGCTTTCATTATCAAGTTTGGTTATCTACAGCCTGGACTTCCTTCTCAATTTACTCCTCTTATGAATACCTAATTCAATGCTATTTCTTCTTTCTGAAATTCTGAAGTCACAAGATTTATAATCATGCATGCTTATATTTTTATCTACTGTGTTGAAATGTGGTGGGTTTAGTTGAGGCTTTCATATAAATTACATGAAACTTTTTGACTACCCACTATGTCAGACACAAAGGAGGCAAAATGATTAATTCATACTCCCAAATAGATACTCTGTACAATTTAAGCATTAACTCCCCATCCTTTATCCCCACCCTATCTCCTGGTAACCTGTATTCTAGATTCAGACACCATGAATTTGCTTATTCTAAATTCTTTCATATCAGTGAGGGCATACAATATTTGTCCTTTTGTGTCTGGCTTATTTCATTGCTTCTCAGCTTTTTCCCTAAGTTCAAGTGTAGTATCTGTTCTTATCAGTTTTACTTTAGATGTATTTGATCAATGACATTATGTCAGTGGCTCCTTCACTCCTTGAAAAGTAAGGGCCATCTCTGTAATGGTAGACCTTTCTCTGTTTCGGTCCAGTTTTGTACAATCAATAGTAGTTTTGTTGGTGTTGTTTTTAGTGTAATGGGTATGTCATCTCTTTCATGCAATAGACAGGTAACAGCTGTCAACAACTATTACAAAATGTGACGTTACACTTTTGCATCAATTACTGACAATTGATTCTAAACCGTAAAGAACAATTTTATGCTTGATCATAAAGAAAATATGTGACTCTACAATATAGGAAAGACACCTGAGGAAAACACTCAAACACAGTTTTAGTTGTAAAATTTCTTCTCATGGCTTGTCTACAACTCTTTTGAAGTGTGCTTTTAATTTACTTCTTAAGAAGCTACATATAGCTTCTTTCTCAGAATGCGATCAGTCTGTGAAAGTATATACAATCTTATTGCTATGGTTAGCACATATATTTGAACTGCATTTCTACATAATATTACTTGATGGCTGTAAGACTGTCCCTTTGAATAGCTGATGTTGACAGATTAAAGACCATTATTTTGAGAGAAAGATACTGTGATCTAACCAACCATGACATTTCCTCTCAGTATATGCCTTCCCATAAAACCAGCAGGGTTTACCTGGGATCATTTTTGTCAACAAAAATATCAACGGCATTTTGTTACCAAGCCTTGTCGCCCAGCCATGAACTACTATTTATTTCTGATTAGATGCCAATACATTGATCAGTAGAAGGAAACAAAATACGGAACTTCTCTGTGCAGTCTCCTAATTAATTCTAATTAAACATTTTCCCTCCTTTCCTTAAGATTTCTATGCTGTAGCATTAGTATATTGAGATTGTTTCAATGGTTTCACTATCCAAACATAGAAGATAAAAATCAGAATGCTGAAATATAGGATCCTCAGAAGCCAAGTTCAGCATATTGAAATAAGATGTTATGGACTTCTTATAATCCAAGGACACTTAAAACTATGACTTTCAATGAATCCAATTTTTTTATTTTATCTGACATTTAGCTACTCTGAGAAATACAACCCCATTGCACCATTTTACAAAATTACATGGATTGCTGAAGGACAGTCCAACCTTTAAACAAGTAAACCAAGTAGTTTCTCTTCTATAGCAAATATTTCTATGAATTTGACAGTCATATGGGACATCTTGAGCTCAAAGGACAACTCTATAGTAAATTTTTAACAGCCTATTGCAAAAGGAACAAAAATGTTTCCATTCTGACTCTTTTCCTATGGGAAATTTGATTTCAATTGGCTACTGTTTGGTTCAAAAGACAATATCCCATTCTTTCAGGCTGTGCATGCCAAGGCACACACTCCCCCTCACCCTTCCATGTAGCACCTATGAGAGCCAATGGTAGCTGTAGAAGTTTCCTTTGGACTAGTCAGATCCATTTATGTATATCTCAAAGATTTGTTTTCCCTAAACTGGGTTTTAGGATTTAATTCTTTATAATAAAAAGCCTCAATAAAGTTTCTAAAATTAAAGTGAACACCACCTGTAAGATTGTGAGCATGTTTATTTGAATTTCTGGATGGAACATTTTGTAGGGAACAAAAACTTGCCATAGGCATAGTACCTGTTTTGTATTCCCTTCATAATGAAAGCAAAAGTTTTAAAAGCTTGTTAGAATGTAGTCTGGAAGGAAAGCTGGTTACCAAAAAAATGTTAATGGCCCTTTAAAAAAAGTTGAGTAAACAAATATGTAATTATTTTGTAGGGAAATGATGCCAATTAAAACCCAAATCATTCTATTATTATACCCACCTGCTGCTGCACAAATGGTACATTTCTTCCAGAAGAACTTAATTCCTACACAGGGCTGAATTCCCAATTCTGCTCCTTGAGGAATGTCCACATCAAGAATTTACCTTAGTCTGGCCTATGCTGATTCCTCATTCCTCTCAAAGTAATCACAGCAGGGTACCAAAGGGAAAGCATAGTTTTATCATGAAAGTTACTCCTGCAGACTTTAGAGAGGCCTGGTTTTCTTTCTGAAAAGAAGAGAAGTAAACATCATTCTCTTCTCAAAATATTCAAAACGCAGTTATCGTTTGTCTCAAGTTGCAGGATTTTCTTGAAGAGCTCAAAACACAGCCTTAGTATCTTAGTAAACATAGGAGTAAAATAAATTAAGCACAACAATTATTTTATTTGGAGGTATAGTCTCCTAGAATTTCATTTTTACACATTGTAAAGACCACATCTTTCTTGAAATTTTTATCTTGTTAAATGAGGTGATTTTTCCACATTTATCTCTACTTATCCCTACTCAAAAAAATAAACAAAAAATGAATGTACAGTGTAGCTTAATATCAACATCACTAACAACAATAATATCAAAAATAACAAAAGAACTAAAACTAAAATAGTGCATTTATCATGGATCAGGCACTATGCAAAATAATTTGTTAGTTGTTACTTCTTTGGTTTGTTTGTATTCTGTTCTGGTTTATTAGAGCTGCTGTTATGCAAAATACCAGAAAGGGATTTTTTTTTAAGGGGGATTTATTAAGTTACCACTTTACAGTTCTAAGGCCATAAAAGTGTCCAGACTAAGGTATCAACAAGAGGACACCTTTACTGAAGCACAGCTGATGTCTGGAACATCTCCATCAGCTGGAAAGGCACTTGGCTGGCATCTGCTGGTCCTTTGCTCCCAGATTGTGTTTCAAAATGTCTTTCTCCAAAATGTTTCTCTCAGCTGCTCTGAGGTCCTTCTGTCTGTGAGCTCTCTTACAGGACTACAGTGATTTAATTAAGACCCACCCTGAATGAGAGGAGTCCATATCTCCATGGAAATAATTTGATCAAAGGTCTCCAAGGTTAATTGAGTCACATCTCCAGGAAAACACTCAATCAAAAGATTAATGTCTGCCCTCACAATATTGCATTAAAGAACATGACTTTTGGGGGACATAATATATGCAAACCAGCACATATGCCTATACACATTTTTTTAATAACCAACTTTATTGCGATATATTCACACACCATATAATCCATCTAAATTACAATCAGTGGTTCACAGTATCTTCATATAGTTGTGCCTTCATCACCACAATGGATTTTAGAACATTTTCATTACTCCTAAAAAAGAAATAAAGATAATGAAGAAAATCCCAAACATCCCATATCCCCTACCCCCTTATGTTATTTGTCTGTATTTTATTACTCATGAATAAATCCTGGATAAAGGGAGTGTCAGTCACAAGGTTTTAGCAATCACAGGGCCACATGAAAAAGGCTCATACAACCATTATCAAAGATCAAGGCTACTGGATTATAGTTCAACAATTTCAGGTATTTCCTCCTGGCCAAATGATACTACTAAGAAACTGAATTAACTTACATTTCCATTAACAATATATGACAGTTTATGTTTCTCCACATCAGCAATAGCAGTTTCATTCCTCTACTCCCAAACTCCAAAAGGCAATACCCCTTTCCAGCATGAAGTTAAAATGGTCATTGTCCAAATATCCTTGAAGATTGAGAGAATGATCAAATGAGAGGGAGGAGGTGTAACTGATAAATTAGTATTTAACAAATAATTATAACTCCTGATTTATTAATTCCTTCCTTTAAAAGTGTTTGCCTGATGGTTGAAAGTGAAATCTCATCATTACTTTGACTAGTTCTTTAGTTCTTGGATGTTAATGGAAGTATCTTGAGCTGTTGTTTTAAAATGTTTTGCCATTTACATTTTCCTGATATTGGCTGCCCCCCATAATAATAGCTAACATTCAGCAGATGTTTACTATATGCCAATCATTATTGCAGACACATTACCAGCAATCACACATTTAATTCTGAAATCTACACCATAAGTAATCATTTTATTTCCTATTTAACAGAGGAGGAATGAAGGCATTCAAGTGCTTTGCCTACAGTTACAAAGCAATGAAGCAGCAGAATCAAAATACAAATTAATGTAGCCTGACTCCAGATTCCAGGCCCTTATTCACTACCCTATATATTCTTCTTGTAGACAAAGGTAACTCTAACTGGTACCTTTAGTGTCCAGTATCTCAAGATGTGTCTTGAGGTTTTTCATAAGTTCAGAGCTATTTCTAAATAAAATTTTGTGTAATAAACAGTTGCCGGTAACCAATAAATGTCACACACTCTTTGACTGCTTAGAATAAAGAGAACGGAATCTCTGCAATTTTATGCTAAGGGTGGGACTCTAGGGACAGTATATATTTGGGTAACAGAGACATTAAGGAGCTTTAGAAATTGAAATGTGGGCTTAGACCTGGGACCATAGATGTTAATAACTCTTTAAAATAATACAAGATAAATTCAATTTGAGGAGGAGATATCTGAAGGGAACAGATATTCAAGTAAGGATCAGGAAACTATGGAGAAAAGTTGGCTATGAGGAATTAATGCTGCATAGTACAATAGCAGGAAAACCTTACAAAACAGGGATGTCTAATATTTATCTTCAAGTCATTTTATATACAAAGAGGTTTAATACATATATGTTATCTTGTATGAGAAGTTTTGTTGTTGGGATAAAATAGAAAGGAGGCTGAATTCTATATTTGGGTTGGCAAGGAATAAAGGAATACAGATGGCCATAGGAAAAGTGATTTTAAAAATCAAAAAAAAAAAAAAAAGTGATTTCAGCCAAACTGGAAACATTGACCTAGAATGGATAATAAAAGTACTTGCTTGAATCAGTTCTTATATATATATCAGATTGCCAAATGGTGATTTTGTAATTCCATCATTTCTAATATATTTATTAGTTGAGTTTCTACTGAAAGGAAGGGCTTCTCCATTTGTTTATGTAAGCATGAACCAATGGACTCTTACCTTATTCAATAGGCTGTAAAATCCTTTAATATCATAATTCATTTTAATGCTCACATTTTCCCAGATTTGGCTACTTAGAGCCTCTTCAAGCTGGCTTCTAAGTCCTTTTGTTATGTCCCCATCATTCAGTGGGCATGTCTGTACTTTTTGGCACATTAAGATACTCCAGGTTCTTATACTTTAGCTGCTCCAGCCCTAGAATCAGTCATCTCTCTAAGGAGCTCTGGTTCCTTTTAGTGGAGAATTGTTGTTACTAGGTTGTCATTGCTTCTAGGCCCTCTCAGGGCACAGAGCCAGGAAATAACACCTATATTATTCATGTATATACACACAAGGCCCTTGCACACACGTATACAAATGATGCATACCCAAACACTTCTATAACCATTTTTATACCTCACTATTTATATATATAAACCCATGAGTGCCCACTGACACCTCCAATTCCAATCCAATCTAGCAGGATTTATTCTAACCTGTATATTTCTAATTCCCTGTTAAAAGACATTTAGCTCCTATTACCCACCATAGTCATTTGCTGTATATGTATAAAATATACACACACAAAAATTTAAGATTGCTAATATATACTTCTAAGAAAAGAAAGAACCACTAATTAAACTTTAATATTTGATTAGAATTCTTTTTGTTTTAGACTGAGGGCATATCTCTAAACACTTGATTCAAAAATTCCTGGGTTAGTTCTTTCCTCACACCACCACTTCAGTGTGGTTATATTCATGTGTTTCTGAATTTATTCAACTTTATGCTTGGTGTTACTTATTTTTAGAGAATGTGAAGCATAACCATGATTCTAAAACTCAGGACCATGCCAAAAGACATATTCCAGAATATTCACCCCCCTCTCTCCATTCCCTCTCTCCTTTCTGCCTCATTCTCACTCATGCTCTATAGGGAAGCAATCTCATTGCTTTGGTTTATTCTTCCTGTGTTTCTTTTTGCTCAAATGAGCAGATACTTGCATACTTATTTTTAGTTCTTTTATCTTCTTTTTTACACAAAAAGTAGCTTAATATAGAGACTTTTACATACCTTCCTTTCTTTACTTAGCAATATAACATGGAAATCACTCCACATCAGATCATAGAAGTCTTCCTCATTGTTTTTTTACAGATGCCTAGTACACTAATTTTGGATGCACCATAATTTATTTCCTGGAGATGAGTATTTAGGTTTTTCTTATATTTCACAATGACAGCCAAAGCTATAATGAATACTCTCCTGTATATACATGTTCATAGAGTCAGAGGTGTAGCTTCAGGAAAAATTCCTAGAAGTAGGATTAGGGGGTCAAAAGGTAAATACACATGACACTTTTCCTTATGTCTTCCTAGACAGAGATTTTTCTTTTCCTCGTTAGCAAAAGTGGTGCCAAATCCTCTTCTACTCAGTCTGTGCAGTATTGGGCGTATTATAAGAGTGTCATACATATTTGTGAAATAAATAAAACTCTATCAGGTTCAGAACATTTGTTGAGAACTAAATCTATCTCTTCTAAAATCCTGGAAAGTAGAATTAGCCCTTGGGAAGAACCCCTGAAAGAGAAATATGATATGGGCATCACAGAAAAAACTAAAGTAGGCAAAGTTCTTGAGGTGGCTGTGCTCTGCTACCCATCTCAAGAGCCTGAAAAGGCCTCAGAGAGGAGGAGGAAAGGAGGAATCAGGACTTTCAGTCCATGCCCATGTGAGCAACATCAGCAGTAGCTCTTCCCATGCAAAAGCTCCCACAGAAAACCATCTACTGACCTTAAATGGGCTGCAGAAATTGAACGCAGGCTTCAGAGAATAGCTTATGTAAATTTCTGCCAACTATATTAATTGGGGGCGGGGGCATGGTGGTGGAGAGTAAGCTTTTAAGTTGATTCAAATAGATTCTGTTTCTTTTATCTGAGGAAAATAATTAGAGCAGTATGAATAAAAGCAGGAAAGTCTTTTACCCTTCAAGAAAAATCCACAGAATTGTAATGTTTTCACAGGCTCTCATTACAAGAGTGTGTGAATTTAATACAAGCTGTTACCTGGCTTTTAAAAAATCTCTACTGTTACAAACTTCTGCCTTTTATCGCTTTCATTGCTTAGATTCAAAAAAACATGAATAATGGATACTCTCAAATATTCCTCCCATTTTAGTGAGTAATACTATGGTGAAA
Source organism: Choloepus didactylus (assembly GCF_015220235.1). NCBI lineage: Eukaryota > Metazoa > Chordata > Mammalia > Pilosa > Megalonychidae > Choloepus > Choloepus didactylus. The sequence continues at coordinate 50,134,069 of NC_051321.1, forward strand.
CTGCTGCTTGTTTGGGCAACTACGTATTGCAAAGAAGTATCACTCAGGGCCTGAACCATTTCTCTTTACAGTAATAAATTGTTCTCTCCTTTTTAAGGCAAGGTCTGAAGGAACATGTTGTGAAATTATAAATGCTTTATTTTCAAACTCTTAAATGTATTAATATACTCTTCTACTAATTCTATAATTTCCTCACCAGCCTTTTTCAGAATGACATGTCATAAGTACTATTCCTTGTCCATCCTCTTAACATTTGTAAACATTTGTTAGATACTTAGCATGTACTACCTGCTTTACATTCATTATTTAAAGAATCCTCTCAAAACCCTTGAAATAGTTGCTGTTATTATCTATACTTTACAGCTGTGGAAATTGAGGCTTAGAGTGGTTCAGTAACTACCTTTTGGTGATAGAGTTAAAAGGTGGCAGAACTGGAATTTCAATCTGACACCCGGGCCTACGTTTGATATCTACATGAATTTCTCTCTCACCACCCCTTGTCATGTCATAACGCTGTTGAATTTATAATGATTTTTTTACGAACACAAACTATGACAGGACAATAGGTTACAGTAACTTAAGCATCACTCTTCCTATTCCCATTACAGAAGTTGAAGTTGCTTTTATGAGGTAGAAGTGAAATTCTGGGCATACTGTTCATTATTTAAAAAACCAAGTTTAGAAAATTCCCTAATATAAAATTTTTGCATATCCCCTTTTAAAATATTGTACATTTTACAAGTGCTGATATTCAGAGTCTGTAGTACATGCCAAGCACTGAACTATGCATTCTAAATGAATTATATCATTTAGTCTGGGTCTCAATGAGGCATTTCTCTCCTCTCGGACATGTTGTCCCCTTCTCCTGCCCATCTCAGAATTGGGCACTGTGATGGTTGGGTTCATGTGTCAACTTGGCTAGGTGGCCTAGCTGTCTGGTCAAGCGGGCACTGGCCTGACGATTGCTGTGAGGCTATTTGAGGCTGGTTAATAAACCAACGGGCTGGTTTGTCGGATCATCAGTCAATTGACTGCAGCTGACTGATGACTCATCAAGGGGCGTGCTTCCACAGTGAGAGAATGCAATTGGCTGGATTTGGTCCGGGTGATCAGTTGGAGGCTTATAAGCCGGACGGTTAGAGACCCTTCACTTCTTCTTCAGCTGCTCAGTGAAGCTTTTCCTGGGGAGCTCGTCGAAGTTGCCAGTTCGTTTCCTGAGGAGTTCATCAAAGTTGCCGGTTCGTTTCCTGAGGAGTTCGTCAAAGTTGTCGGTTCGTTTCCCGAGTTCGTCGGACATCTTCCTTGGAGTTGACAGCCTGTTGACGGCTCTGCAGAATTTGGACTCGTGAGCTCCCGCAGTTGTGTGAGTCACTTTTACAATTTGATAATAAGAGACATCTCTCATTGATTCTGTTTCCAAGGAGAACCCTAACTGATACAGGCACCGACACTTACCTAATTGCTCAGGCCCAGACCTTGGGAGTCAGACTTGGGTGTACCCTTTCCTCTGTGTCCTGTATTCAATACATTGTTAAATCCTATTAATTCAGATCTCCAAAAAGTATCTTAAGTCTAAGCACTTCTGTCCATCTTTATTACCACCACCCTAATCCACCCTCCATTATCTTGCCTTTGCATCATTACTAGTTTCTCTACTTCCAATCTTGGCTCCTTTATCTCAAGGTAAAGTGTGAGTAGGCTTTTAAAAACATCCATCAGATTATATCCATTTTTTATTTTAATTTCTTCCCATTGTTATTAATTTGAATCCTACACTCTTTACTATAACCCCTTCCTAACTTCCCAACTTTATTTCCCAAAACTCTTTGCCCCTTCTTATTTTGTTTCATCCATAATATCTGTCTTTCATTTCCTTAAATAGTTCAAGATTTTTCTCAGCTCAGGTAGTTTTTATATGTTCTTGTTTTGACTTGGACACCCCCTTTTCCTTCCCCCCCCCGCTCCCGCCCCCAGCATTGCACATAGACTTTCACTTATTCACTCAAATGTCACCTTCTCAGAGGGACTTCCATGGTCCTTCATTTATTCTTCCCTCATTTATTCTCTGTCAACCTATCACACATATCACAATCTGAATATATCAACCTGTAGCACATCTCACAATCTGAATATATATTACTTATTAATTTATTTATGCATTATCACAATACATTAAAATATGTTTCAAGAGAGTAGGGCCATTGCTTATAGGCCTGCCAATACAGGTTACTTACTAATAAACAACTGTTCAAAGAATGAATGAATGAATATATGAAAACTCACAACTCTATGATATGGGTATTACTGTAACCTCATTTTTGGAGCTGAGAAAATCAAGGCTCAGAACATTTCAGAAAATTTCTTAGGGTCATAAATCTAGTGAATGGGTACTGATTTGATTCAGACACAGCTCTGGCTGACTCCAGATCCCAAACCTAATCAGGTTAATCATGTGTTCTACTTAAAATTATTCTACTCCTATAATAAGAGACATTGAACTGGTATTTTTCAGACACCCTTAAGCTGGGTTTACATGTGACCTGTAAATCGGTTTGGAAGGTTGTTGCCCTGGTTTGATAATCCCCTAGAATTTAAACCTGTTTCCTTGAGTGTCAATTAGAGCCAAGAGTGAGCCTGTGATGTCACCACCTCTCTTCCTGCTGAGTAGAGAGTTCTGGAATGGCCAATTTGTTTCCCAGGTCACTACTACTCTGGGAAGCCTGGGTCTGCAAGGAACTCTGACAGATGTACTTGTCACTTTATAACAACAGCACACATGGGGGTGTGGGGAGGGCAAGTGTTTTTCCACTAATTTAGAGGACATACAGTATATCATTTCAGGTTATAATATATCTTATAACACCACAAAATACATAGTATTTGGCTAGTTATAAAAGCACATTTCTCCCTACTCTTAACAAAAAAGGAATGTCTTGTAAAGAAGGACTCTATATAAAGCTTCTATTAAAATGGTTATAACTTCCAGGATCATCATGGAATTCTATAAGGACTCATTGAAAACAGTTTTTATATTGCAGTTCATCTATATGATTAATACTCCTACTTCTATCTTTAAATATTTATTTGATAAGTTTCCTGGAAATTTTAAGGAAATACATATATTTATATATAGTATAATAAAAGAAAAATGAGTAAGACGAGTAATCTTAAATTTTTCCACTTCCATTAATTTTCACTGGTTCAAAAAGGAGGTATTACTAGAGGCAACTCAGGAGGCCTGATTCAGTTTTAAAAGTAGTGGGAAAAAACATATCAACTCTCAACTCAATACATGTTCTGAATTCTGATTCCAGTTGTGATAATGGCTCTCCTGCCTTGTACAAAGTTTACCATTGCTGTGCCCCCTTTTGGGGGCATCCTATCCTTAAACCTACAGAAAAACATGCTATCCTGGATTATAATTTCCTATTTACTTGTCTGTGTACCCAGTAGATCCTTATTCCTTGAAGGCAAAGATATGTCTAAGGAACTGTTTGATTCAGTTGTCTTCACTTTTAATATCTGGCACCAACTCTGCAATTAGTTGTTAATTAAAGGAAGAATACTCTCTCACCTCATCCAATCTGATAAATATACATTTGGGAAACAGCCAGCAAATATTAATGAACGCATGTTTTAGGTAACGGAATAAAAGGATTTGATGTTTAAAACTGACTGGGCATACTTGATCTAACTTACATTGAGTCTAAATTATAGGAATCATTTCTCCAGACACATGCCAGCTAGTGGTTCATGACTGCCTGCCATTGCCCACACTTCTCAGAATAGCAGGAACACTATAGTAAAGTATTTCACACCTTGTATTGAAGTCTGAATACAGAACCAAAGAGAGTGAAGGAGACAAAGAGATTAGGCTTCCAAATGAAGTCAAAATCCTAGATTATATAATTAAAGAGGGTCTCAGGTCAGTTTTTAGTAGGGCCTGGTATTTTCTCACCAATACTGTAACATTCTATGGTATGCATTTTTTAAAAAATGGGCAAAGTACTCTTATGGTTAGAAAATTTAATCAGCCATACTTTTAAAATATTGTCAATAACAAAATCATCATAGTGTTTGACTTTTTAAAAACTTTTTTATTTTTTTAAAATTTGTTATTTATTAGCAATGACTGAAATAAAAAATATAATTGAGTCCCACTATCATCATCATGGAAATGGCTTTAAGAGAAAAACTGGTCAGATGAATATTTTTGCGTCCCATTTTCAACCAGTAAATAGTTGCCGTTTGATAAATTGACAGTCAACAGTCTGTCGAGAATGCTAAACATATGTTATATAACACAACATGCTGGTTCACGGGTGGGGCGAGGAGTGTTTGACTTTTTAAAGTCTGTTCCTTCAAAAACCAAAACCTGAAGAGCTGGATATTCTGAGTGAAAGTGAGTATCATACACTAGTGATGTGCCTGCATTTCACAAGGGAGGCCATTTATAGAAAATGGAAAGGTGAAATTTTATAACCCAAGAGTGTCATAATCATATCTATAGTAAAAGGAAGCTCTTATATCTTGAGGAAATAAAAGTTACAGGTTAGAAATGACTAAATTATCCTCTGGCAAAAAGGCACTGGTAATTTCTCTTTTTCTTTTACACATACAAGGGAGAAATAGCAAATTATGTATTGAAATTTTTTTAAAGCTATATTACTTAAAAACCTGCTATATTTTGTATGTGTTTGTAAACATATGGTATTGAAACATAATGTGTCATGTCTAGGGAATGGAAAGGAAGCCATAACTGATGGGTCTGACAAGTAAGCATGTTTAATTGAAAAACATGAGAGTTTGGGCCTCATCCCTGACCTCAGATTATTGATGAGCTTCATCATGCACTGGGAGGCAAGCTATTGTTTGGGAGACAAGGGAGCTGATGTATGTGTAAAGTGTCTCCCTCTCTGTCTTACATCCCATTGTTGAAGGGGCCAGGTGTAGATAATGTAGACATTAAGCAGACTGGCATTCTGCCTGCTGCTGACCTGGCAGGAAGTGGCGGGTGGGCAGTCATAGGGACATCTACATATCTGCTAACTAGCCTGGTTTTCCAATACTCAAATATTGCTCAATTTGTTTCAAAATGACAATATTCTCTTCTTGGTCTCCTTGGTTGATACTTTATGTGTATTAACTCATAATAAAGGTAGACCCCTTATTTGTCTGATATTTAGATGAGGAAACTACCGTATTGAGAAGTCAAGAATCCAAAAGCACAGTCAGGGGCAGAACAATAATTCAATCTCTAGGATCAGAATCTGTATCTACAATATCACTCTATGATGATAATAAGACTTGATACATGGTAATAAATCTCAGTAGACAAAGTCCATGTTGGATCCTTTGCTTATGTCAGGTGGTTTCATGCTAGCAAAACTCTGTAAAGAAAGGTTGGCAAATATGAAGTTATCTTTCCTCTGTTTATGTGCATATACAAATCAAACAAGCCAGCCAAATGGAAAAATAAACTGAAACCATCAGATGAACAAAACTACAGCAGAAGTTTTTATCTTCTTTTCTTTCTTCCTCCTTTTTGCCTCCCTCTACTTCCCTTTATTCCTCCTTTCCTTCCTTCCTTCTTTCCTTCCTTCCTTCCTTCTTTCCTTCCTTCCTTCCTTCTTCCCTCCCTCCCTTCCTCCTTTCCACTTTTTCTTCCTTTCTTCCTTTTTAACCAGTTTCTGCCAGACCAACAAAATCATCTAAAATCTATAATGTCTTATCTATTGCTTCAGTATATGTTTCTAAATCAGACTGAGCATAGCTGTGAATTATATCAATATCCAAAAGAATTATGAAAGGTTAATGAAGAAATTGTTTCTGTCATGCAGTTTCCAATATGAAAGCATTCATGTCTTTGCTACAGAAATTCTAATATACAGATAGCAGTGTTCAAGGATGCCTTGAGCAATATACAACTCAGACTTAACGATGACATGTTAATACCTTCCAAGTTCTAAATATAATTTCTGTTTAATTACTTTACCAGAATTGTAAGGCATGAGGGTATTGTCACTTTAAATACAATCACATGAATTTATTTTCAGTATTTCTGTCAAGGTTTCTTTAAATACCTTTCCTCTATAGCATTATATATTTTGGTAACAGCATCATTTTATTGTTTATTTAAGTAAGTTTGTTTGAGCTAATTATCATCCCCACATACTGCACATACACACGCAGTGGCTATCCTTGTTCAATCTTTTAATTTCTTTACGTAGGCTTACACACAGCATTTTATATGTGTTGAAATTAATGGCTTCTGAAAAGATTCTTTATGGGTAGTATCTTTCTCCATAATTAGTTTTTTCTTTTATTGCTTTAGTTTATCCACCCATAACTCTTTTATTTTATGAAAAGAAGCTAGGTAATTAGGTCCAGAACTAGGTGGTTTACATTACTATTGATATTTTTCTTATTCTTAATTTGCACTGGCTATTTAATTTCTTATTTTATAATTGTAGCTTGAGTTCCTCTCATCAACCTATAAACCTTGTAGGGCAAGGATGACATGGTGCATCTCTAACTATTCCATCATGGCTGAAGGCAAGAGTCCTTGCAATCCATTGTGGACAAACACAAGGCAAATGTTTCTGACTGATTTTATACAAGTTTCAAATTATCATACCAGGTCAACTCTAACTTCAGAAAGTCATGAGTATTGTGTTGTATCTGAATAATGTTGAAATGCAACCACTGAATGTAGTCAGTATATAACTTAGAGCCTAACCTACTTTAAAGATACCAGGATCCACGGTTGAAGCTATCATTTTCTAGGTTCTCTGAATACACCATCCTACAAGTCCCCTCTCCCTCCACATGCCTGAAAACCATAATCCTGATAATCCCAGTGATGATCCTATGGGCCCACCACCACTTCCACTCAATAGATCATATTCAAGACAAATGAATGCAGAGGATGGTTGTGTAGGAATAACGTAGACAAGTTTAGCTCACAGGTTTTTGGAATTAGACTGCCTACTTCTTACTAGCTTCTAATATTAATCATTCTAAGCCTCAGTTTTCTAATTTTCAAAATGGGGACGATAATGGTACCTAAATCATAGCTGTCAGTGATAATTAAAATGGATACAAAATCTAAAAAGCCTCAGTTGATATTGCACATGACTTTATATCTTTCCTTTCTAAATGATTTATTATGTATTCCGATATATTTTAATTATACTCTTTCATATATTTTTATTAATAACTATTACTGGGATGCAAAAATGATCTTGATACAGTCACAATTGACATTTTAATAATTCTGGGTTAGATGATCTTATTATACCTTTCAAAGAACTTACTTACACAAGGAAGCATTTTTTTTTTCAATAGAAAGATATACCCTGAATTAAAATAAAAATAGCTAGATACTATTTGGAATTGAAGAGTAGATAAATAGATTTACCTAGGTCTATCAAGATATTTTAAGTGTTTCATGACATGCCTATTCAGATTTTTGCTATGATTGTTAAAATAAATCAGATTAACAATTTACAGTTCCTAATAGGCCAGGAGTCAAGGGTCTTAATCTTAGGTCTGTCACTAATTAGCTGTGTAATCTTGGCTAAATTGTTTATGCAATTTGTTCCTCATCAGTAAGATGGGATAAGTTTGCTAGATGTGCACTAGCTTAAATGAATTGAGGAGGTTTGACAAGTTTACTTTTTTTCATGTTTTTTTGAATTTCAGTTTTATTGAGCTATATTCACATACCATACAGTCATCCATGGTGTACGATCAACTTGTTCACAGTACCATCTTATAGTTGTGCATTCATCACCCCAATCCATTTTTGAACATTTTCCTTACACCAGAAAGAATCAGAATCAGAATAAAAAATAAAAATTAAAAAAGAACACCCAAATCCACCCCCCCATCCCACCTTATTTTTCATTTAGGTTTTTTCCCCATTTTTCTACTCATCCATCCATACACTGGATAAAGGGAGTGCGATCCACAGGGTTTTCACAATTGCCTGTGACCCCTTGTGAGCTACATTGTTATACAATCGCCTTCAGGAGTCAAGGCTACTGGGTTAGAGTTTGCTAGTTTCAGGTATTTGCTTCTAGCTATTCCAATGCATTAAAACCTAAAAAGCATTATCTATATAGTGTGTAAGAATGTCCACCAGAGTGACCTCTTGACTCCATTTGAAATCTCTCAGCCACTGAAGCTTTATTTCATTTCATTTTGCATACCCCTTTTGGTCAAGAATATGTTCTCCATCCCGCGATGCCAGGTCCAGATTCATCTCCAGGAGTCACATCCTGCGTTGCCAGGGAGATTTACACCCCTGGGAGTCAGGTCCCAATCACCCGCCAAGGTGGCTTAGTTAGAGAGAGAGGGCCACATCTGAGCAACAAAGAGGCACTCAGGGGGAGACTCTTAGGCACAATTATAAGCAGGTTTTAGCCTCTCCTTGCAGCAACAAGCTTCATAGGGGCCAGCCCCAAGACAGAGGGGTCAGCACATCAAGCCATCAGTCCCCAATGTTTTGACAAGTTATTAATTCAGAGTTAAGAATTTAAAAAATTCCAAAGCAGAAGGGATCTTATATTATCTAATCCCAAGATAAAAAAACCAAAGTGCCTATGAAGCTGTGCGGGCAATTAAAATGAAAATGTAAAAACAATAGGTCAAGCAGGATGACAGTTAATCAGTATTGGGGATGTAGTAGAGAATGGTGTTATTGCTGGTTAATTGGAAATAGCAACAACAACAAAACGTGCCTAAAGGAGGCAGTATCTACTTGCCTTCTATTTATAGTTGTCATAATAAAGCAGTTCATTTTTGCCAGAATTTCTTATTTTCCAGAGAGATGCCAAAATTAAGATTTTCATGTGAAACATTAACAAATTTTATTTCTTAGCAATTAATAACTTTTGTTTTGTTTTCACATAATATTTTGCAGCCCAACAAATATATACTGGAGCTGCATTCAGTCCAAGAACCACCAAATTGTCACCTAGTCAAATATAGCTTCCCATTTGATACTTGAATTTCTCCATAGAACCCCAAGAAGTAATCTGTAAGTTTATGCCTATACAATTTTGTGGGTGATACACTCATTACTATCTTGTTCAACTACTACCATGTTAGAGTTTTGATATTTAGAAAATTGTATTATCACATTTGCTTAAAATTTTTCTCTGTTTCTGGCAAGTATATTTTTTTATTTTCTTCTCTTTAAACTACAATGAGAAATTTCATCTGCTTGTGTGTGTGTGTGTTTTTTAAGCAAAATGCCTCACATATTTATTACTGAAACAACTTATTTATGCAGAAGCATAAAAGCAAAGAAAAGCCAAGTTTTTCCCCAATGAAATAAGTTCAGCTGTTCAGAAAGAGGAACTCTTTCCACTGGAAGGTGCTAGTGAACTTGGTACAGAATCGATATGTGTGCCATTCCTTACAGATCCAGCGTGGTTCTTCTCCAATGTCTCCTCTTGGAGTTGTACCTGATTTTATTGCCAGTTTTCATTCGAATCCATTGAGGAATGGGGTGATTCTGTTTTTGTTTCTTGGCCAGGAATCGCTTGATTCTAAAAGTCTTATGAGAAGACATGGCGAAGATGGCAGTCAAAAGAACCCACAACAGCAGCAGATGAAGGGAGAAAGCACTGCTTGTTATTTTGTAAACTAAGTAAAATGAGCACATCCATGCTTCTCCCACCCCCAATACTACCTAAGTCTTTCTTTATTTCAGTGATACCATATGGTTGGAGTTTCTTCATCTTTATGGTTGAATCTGCTGAATGTCATAGAGTCTCTCTGTGTTGTCAGATGTGTATGGACACTAAGTTAAACACTGTCATCCAAGCGTGACCCATCAGCATAGTGCTGACGGGTTATCCTTTCACCACAACCATTACAAGCATGTACAGATCTTCATGTTTCTGGGATTACTTTACTATTCAAATGAAATATTGTGACTCTAAAATCAATATTACAGTTCTTTTAGTTTTCTGAATTTTCTTCCTAATTTATACCACTTGAACCAGCAGTGAAATGACCTTAATTTCTTGCATCCAGTAAATTATTTTCAAGACTAAGACTCAAATAACATGGTATTTCCAAAAAGTTGAAAAGTGGTTAGTGTCGTCATTTATACTTTCATGCATTTTATTGATGTTTTAAGTCTACATTATGGACAATAACCATTAAGATTATTTTGGCATTTTCCTTTAAAAAGGAAACTTTATTGCAATTTTTATTGTACCTATTATAAGGACTAAATTAACAATATTATTTAGGGCCATTAGGAGTTTGAGATCACTCAGATTTATCTTAAAAAGTCCACAGAGTTGGGAAGAGCCTGAATATAAAATTTGGGGTAATATTAACTAGCACGCCAAAGTCAAGTTCTTTTCCTGCTGTAAACCTATACCAGTCTACGGTTGAGAATGGGCTTGGTGACCACCTTGACAACAGTCAAGTAAATCATTGTCTAGGTTCACCACTGGTCTCTTACCAATGGATTTTCATTATTTTATCTTGTCTCCTTTTGTTCTCTGTAGTCTTCTTTTGAGGGAAACATTCTATGTATTCCTAAGAAAGTTCTAGGCTCTGTTTTCCAATTGGCTAAGGATTCATTATATAAGAGGCCATCACCCTGACAAGGACGTAAGAATCTTTATTCATTGTCAAAGGGTGAGGTAATGTGATATTTTCAGCCCTTAGCAATGCATCATCTACATCTTCCCTACATCTCTGTCTAGTGAGGTCATTCAAGGGCAGGCAGTTTTAACCACAACTTTGAGAGATATTTATTCCTGTTTAACCTCACATGGAAGTTCTGCCCATACATTTATGGAGGAAGTATATGGAATGTGGGATATTCATGTGAGTAATTTTTTATGGATTTACATGAATCCTATTGTGGTGGTGGGGTGGGGGTGGGGGTGGGGCAATGAAATAGAGACATAGATTTGAACTCCTCCCCCACCTCAGTTTCCTAGATGTCTGAGTTTGTAAAAGGTTAAGAAGGAGTGATGAACTTCCCATGTAATCCCCAAGAGCACATTTGTGGTGGGAGTGCTCCTTCTGAGTTTAAAATAACCCAAATTTCAACTCCCTAGCTGTTTAATTCTCCTTCTTCACTGAATTTCCATTTGAAGTGGTTTTCAGTTTAACTCCAGTTCCTTGGAACCTCCATATTTTTCTGATCACTCAGCAGCCACAATATCTTAATTCCTTGTCTTTCTAACATATCCTTCTGCCAAACCACAGCTCCGAATGAACTTTCTTGTCTCTTTTCCCTACTCCTACTTCTGTGCTACCAAACATTGCAGGAGAAAATTGCATGATTTGCTGACTAGGCTTATTCAAATTCATGATTCTTTAAAGTCTTATCTGTGTAAGACAGTTTTGCTTAATTATATTTGACTTTTCCCCACTTCCCAGGACTGCTGACTCTAAAATTTGCCTTTATTCTCAAACCACTGATCCTTTTTTAAAGCTTCCCATGTTTCTTTTCTTATAATTTTGAAGTTCCTCCTAAGGCACAGTTCCTCTCTATTCTCTTGAATAGAATAAAACATGCTTCAAAATATGTGGCAATTCTTTCTTTTGCCTACAACTCTGGCTATCAAAATGAAGGGTGTGTTTATTCAACAACTGACTGAATCAGCTGAATGGGCTTTCCATTTTCTCCCTATAATTGTGCAAGTCTATTGCTATGTCTTAACTCTTTCCTGAGGCTTCACTCTCTAGTTGCCTTTTTGACGCTCCATTTTGAATGCCTGATCCTAGTATCTCTGGTTCTATCTTGTTGTCTGTTATTGGTCTGCATCTCTCTGCATAGCCCTTTAGATACACACTTCCTATCGCACTCCCTATTGTCATGGACTTGCCGTTCAGTAGAGAGCAATGTGAACAGTTTGGGTTCTAGGGACAATAGAGCCTAGACTTGCAAGCCTATATGAACATGGACAAGTTATTTAATAATGTCTGTAAGTCTTAGCTTTCACATTTGAAAAACTGAAAGGAATTTAATATAATAAGATCTTGTGTTAGCTTTCTATTGCTTGTGTAACAAAATTGCACAAAATAAACAGCTTAAAACAATGAAAATGTGTCATTACACAGATTCGGTTTGTCAGGAGTCCAAGCAGAGGTTAACTGGGTCCTCTGCTCAAGGTCTCATGAGATTGAAATCAAGATTTCAGGCAGTACTGCAGTCTCATCTGATCCTCTGGGTCTTCTTCTAAGATCACTGGTTGTTAGGAGAATTTAGTTCCTTATGGTGGTAGGACTGAGGTCCTTGCTTTCTTCCAGGCTGTCAACTTGGAGCCAATCTTGGCTCCTAGAGGCTACCTGTCATTACCTGTCTCATGGTCCTCTCCATAGCATGGCACTTTGCTACTTCAAGGCCAGGAGCAGAATCCCTTTTCTTGAAATCTCTCTGATCATCTTTCAAGGGCTTGTTGGATTATGTCAGGCTTACTCTGTATAATCTCCCTTTTGACTAATTCAAAGACAGTTTGTTAGGAAACTTTAGTATATCTGCAAAGTCCCTTCTGCTATATATACTAACATAATCATGGGAGCAATATTCCATCACATTTATTAGCCCTGCTCATCCCTAAGGGAGGGAATAATAGAGACCCTGTAAACCAGCGTGTAGAAATCTTGGAGATCATCTTAAAATTCTGCCTATTACAGAACTCTGATTCACAAAGTTATTATGAGGGTTACAATATAATGCACACAAGTGCTTAATATTGTATCCAACTTACAGTAAATGTTCAATAAATTTAGCTTTAGCTATAATTTGTGATTTTTATCATCAGTTATCATCATCATTCCTGATTCTTAACTCTACAGCTAGAGGAAGAATAGTACCTAACCATTTTTCCAACCTCAAGTCCCTTACGCTAAACTGGTTCCTGTATCTTAGGCTCCAGCAATCAAAGGATCTGAAAGCAGATTACTGATATTTTTAAATTTCTGTGTTTTAAGTCTTGGTAGAATCTGACCTGTATTCTTAAAAACAATCTGTACATACTCTCAAAATTTGAGTAAGGCCAAACATTTTATTATATGTTTTAAAGAAACAAAAACCTGCTAGTCAAATACAATTTTATCATATTAAGTGTCATTTGACGACTTAAGTGGAAATCTGGAAATGGATCATAAACTAAACTGAGGAATTTCAAGTGGGGAGGATTGATGCAAGCTGTAATATAGCAGACATAGGAAAGGACCAGACAAAACTGCTTTGCTAATGATTACTCTGATTCCTCTGTCCATTTGTAGTTTAGTGGCTCCCTTGAATTTTTATTTATTCATTTATTTATTCATTTTTGCTCAAAAGTTAAGGCAAATTCACAATATTTGTGTTCCTCCATTCTACTTGTAGAAGTAAATGAAAATGTGCTAGGCTTTGAGTTGAAAACCATCTTTTCCCACATTTTTTTTTTAATTTTATTTTGAAATAAATTCAAACTTACAGGAATAGTTGCAAAAACAATACAAAACCCATACACAGAACTCCAGCATACCCCAACCCCCCTCCCCCGATATCCCGATCCACCAATCCCACATTTTTTTATCAAGGTAGTTGTAGGTCACAACTGAGTGCTTGGCAGACTGCCTTTTGGGCCCTCTGATGCATTTTATTGATAAATTGTAACTTTCAAAACCACTACTGCTATTTTCATGTTCCAAACAGCAAGAGTTGTGATCTAGAGAAAGGGCTGCAGTGACTTCATAAGTCACACTCTGTTTGACAGTCTTCAGAGGGAATTTTCCCAAAGAGAAAACAGGTATCTGTCACACAATATTTTATCCCACGTACTCAGTAACTTACATTTTCATGGTTGGTAATGTAAGTGACATACTGAGTTTAGGCTAATGATTTCCATTCCAAAAAGCACAGCCACATTTTTTACTTTGTACGAAGCATTGAGCAGGTGGTGTTTTCTAATCATTTATGTTCCATTCATCTGCTGTGATGAGCAAGAGGGATCAGAGGTGTGCATTCTGGCTTTTGTGCTAAAATGATGATGAATAGAAGAAGGTCACGTATTCTCTGATCAGGGAAACATTTATTTTGGAACCTATGGCAACAGAAGTGTGTGAGGTGGGGCTGAGCACTGTCCTCTGTCATGCAGAAGGAATTCAACATCATTAACAATCTTTTGACTTGATTCTTGCCATTATGAAGAAATGATGAATTAGAACATAAAATTAGTAGTAAAAGGGGCATGACATTGTCTCTGTTTACCAGAACAAAGTTCATCTGCAGCAATTTAGAAACCAAACCTCCTAGGCTGGGTTAAATTTGTATCCTCTGTGTTCCCAAAGCATCACTTTTACTTTATCATAACACTTATTCTCCCTATATTAATTATATGTTTAACTATTTATCTCCCTCACTAGACTTGATGATTCTTGAAGGTCATGGTACTATATTCCACTTTATTCCTCCATTTCCTTGTCAAGTTCTTGACAGTCGGTAAGCAATCAACAAGCATGTGTTTTTGAACAGAATACACTCAAATACAAACACCACCTTTACATATTTTGCTTAAGAATTTCAAAACTACCAATCCTTAGACTATAATCTACTCAATCATTTGTGTAATTTTAAGTACTGCTTTTATTTGAAGCAGGTCAGTAAATTTTAAGATGCTTTATTACAGCTATAATTGTACATACATTAAATTAAGAAGGTAGAGCTGATGACCTTTTGTCAGAACAACTTTTACAAGTTACAATCTTACTGTTCTCTAGAGCCAAAGTGAAAGAGAAAATTTTCTCTTTGGAAATGCAGCCCCTTTGCCTCCAGTGTTCTTATAAATGCTTTTAAGGCAAGATTCACCATTTTAGGGATAAGTCTGAAATTAGGCCTGCAACTTTAACAGTGGGAATGGACATTAGGGGGTTTAGGTATTAACTGGAAGCCTTGCCTTTCAGGATGCACCAAGGGGATAAGTTATATAAGAGAAGCTTCTTGATAAACAAATATTTGCCAGCAACCTGTGGGAAGCATCAGTCACAATATAAGCAGTTAATTGAGACTAAGTTTTGTTCATGGTTATTTCTGAGTCAATGTCCATTCATTTATAGAGTATGAATTGATGAGTAAGAGAGAAAAGTAGACTTAATAGGAAGGAAAACAAAATTCTTCTTTGGCATAGGACTTTTGGACCCGAAACCACCAGATGGCCAAGATGGATGTGCACTCTATGACTTCTTACCTTACCTGCAAAATTGCAAGTCTAATCCTGTGAGCTTCGTAAGGTTTGTTTGCTTATTTTCTATTAGAAAACATTTAGAAATGTTAATGGGAAACAGGCTGTTTTCTACAAGCAATTTGTGATATCTAAAAAGAAAACAAAACCATGGATATAATTTTCCACATAAACTGTTAAGCTATTTTAAAAGATAAATCAGGCACCCATGTATTGAGTATTCTCAATGTATTTAACATCTGGAATAGGCTGTTCAGGGAATGGGAGATTATGAAATAAAGAACTTGTCTCTCAATGACATAAAAATATAGTTCAAGAAAAAAAATTGCTGAAAAAGAATGTATACCATTCAGTGTGAATAATAAATACAGCTCAAAGGTTGAGAGGACCTGAAGCTGAAGCACATCTGAGTTGACAGGGTAAATCAGGAAAGGCTTTTCTGAGGACTGTATTACTTTTAAGAATCTGACAAAGTCAGACACAGGTTGGGGGATATAGGAAATCAAGAATAAAAGTAAAAGCATTTTTTCAAAAGCAGGGACAGCGTGATGAACAGAGGTTAGTGAGTCACACTAGTTGGCAGGAACCCCGTAGCCTCTTGAAGGAAAAGGTGAATTGAGATTAATTAACTGTACC